>NW_025533849.1:90000-172500 GCF_020615455.1 Coregonus clupeaformis
GTTAACTCAATTTTCACTAATTCATTTAATGTAGATGTTTCTAGGTATCAAAAGGAGAAGTTAAGGTAACTTGAGACTTGTTGAATGATCATATGTTATACTGTATGGTAATATAAAACACACTTATTCCCATTAATTACACACACACACACACACACACACATCCTGAACACACACACTGAACACACACACACCCACACCTGTACACATGCATGAAAACACACACAGACACACACCCACATCCTGTACATACACAAACACATTGAACACACACTCACACCTGTATGCATGCATGAACACACACACATCCTGACACACACACACACACACACACTGGAAACACACCCTGAACACACACACACTGGACACACACACACCTTCATGCATGAACACACACATTTCTAATGTAACACGAACACGCCACAAACAGACACACACATTGTCAAAGCAACTCTTTGTAAACTTTGGTGTCCCTGATTTGTGCTTCTGTAGAACTACAGCTGATATTTAATATGACCAAGTAAGTAATGATGGTGGTCTTTGACTTTGACTTCACTTGAATTAAGACTTATTCTTAGTCATATTCTTCACAGCAGTCAACACTCACATTTTCTAAGTCCAGGTATCATTGTGTTCTCTCCACCATGTTCCACACTGTAGCGGTAAGCAGAAGAACAGACAGTCATTGAGGGATACACCTAAACTCACACACACACACACACACACACAAACACACACACACACTCACACATTCACACTGGACACACACACACACACACACTCACACACACACACACACACACTGGACTCACACACACACTCACATTCAGCATATAACTTTGTACAAGCGGTGGTAAGAATGTTTGTCTGTGTATGTTTCCAGTGTGTGTGTGTCTGTGTCCAGTGTGTGTGTCCAGTGTGCGTGTGTGTGTGTCCAGTGTGTGTGTGTGTGTGTGTGTGTGTGTGTGTGTCCAGTGTGTGTGTGTGCAGTGTGTGTGTGTGTGTGTGTGTATCCAGTGTGTGTGTCCAGTGTGTGTGTGTCCTGTGTGTCCAGTTTGTGTCCAGTGTGTGTGTCCAGTGTGTGTGTGTGTGTTCAGTTTGTGTGTGTTTGTCAAGTGAATGTGTGTGTCCAGTGTGTGTGTGTGTGTGTGTGTCCAGTGTGAGTGTGTGTGTGTCCAGTGTGTGTGTGTGTGTGTGTCCAATCTGTGTGTGTGTCCAGTGTGTGTGTGTCCATTGTGTGTGTGTGTGTGTGTGTCCAGTGTGTGAGTGTTTGTGTGTCCAGAGTGTGTTTGTGTCCAGAGTGTGTGTATGTCCAGTGTGTATGTGTGTCCAGTGTGTGTGTGTGTGTGTGTCCAGTGTGTGTACACACTGGACACACACACACTGGACCACACACACACACTGGACCCCACACACACACACACACACACAGGACACACTGCACACACACACACACACACACACACACACACACACACACACACACACACACACACACACACTGGACACACACACACACACACAGTCTTTATATAACTTAGTCCAAGTGGTGGTCAGAATGTTTGTCTTAACTAGCCTGATAACTCCAACATGTCTGATATGAACATTGACATAAACCCTCTACATACTTGAGTTTCTCCAGTCTGCAGTGTGGATCCTCCAGTCCAGCAGAGAGCAGTCTGACTCCTGAGTCTCCTGGGTGATTGTAGCTCAGGTCCAGCTCTCTCAGGTGTGAGGGGTTTAACTTCAGAGCTGAGACCAGAGAAGCACAGCCTTCCTCTGTGACTAGACAGCCTTTCAGCCTGCAAAGAGTCAAATCATATTAAAACCACACTGCTATTCTTTAGTGGTGAAAATAGTGGCAGTATATTTTTTTCAACATTTGCAGATATATCAGTGTCCTGAAACCTGTCATATCTATTCATAAATGAATGTATCGTTATTAGAAATCATCATAATATTGCTTGTAGATAGAAAAATGTGTATTACAAATATTTGAGTAGACTGACCAGAGCAGTTTAAAAAGCAGTATCAGTCAAAAGACAGACACTGAGGTATCAGATTTAGATTGTATTGAGTATACAGTCCACACCATATCTATTTTGACAGTGAAGCTAACATTTTAAATGTGGCTCTATTCTCCAGCATTTTGGATTTGAGATCAAGCGTTTCATATGAGGTGACAGTATATAATGTCACCTTTTATTTGAGGGTATTTTAATACATATCTGTTTCACCGTTTGGAAATGAAAGCACTTTATGTATCTAGTCCCCCTATTTGAAGAAGTCATAAGTATTCTGACCAATTCACTTATAGTGTATTAAAGTTGTCAAAAGTTTAGTATTTGGTCCCATATTCGTTGAATGCAATGCCTACATCAAGCCTGTGACTGCCATGATTGAGAAAGATCATGAATGAATCATGAGTAATAATGAGTGAGAAAGTTACAGAGGCTACAACAAAACATGCTAACCTCTCACCATTAACCTCAAATAAAAGGTGACATTCTGTACTGTTGCCTAATATGAAACATTATATCTCAAATCCAAAATGCTGGAGCATAGCACCAAATGTAAAACTGTAAACTTCACTGTCCAAACACATATGGTGTGGACTATGTGTGCCTGGTAAACACATGTGGATCTGGTGAACAGTTATCACTTGTTGACCATCTACAGGAATACTGACCTCAGAGTCTCCAGTTTACAGTGGGGATTCCCCAGTCCAGCAGAGAGCAGCTTCACTCCTGAATCCTTCAGGTCATTGTTACTCAGATCCAGCTCTCTCAGGTGTGAGGGGTTTGACTTCAGAGCTGAGACCAGAGAAGCACAGCCTTCCTCTGTGACTAGACAGCCTGACAGCCTGCAAAGAGTCAAATCATATTAAAACCACACTGCTATTCTTTGGTCGTGAAAATATATATTTTCAACATTTTCAGATAAATCAGAGTCCTGAAACCTGCCATATCTATTCATATATGTAAATATACAGTACCAGTCAAAAGTTTAAACACACCAACTCATTCAAGGGGTTTTCTTTATTTTTACATTGTAGAATAATAGTGAAGACATCAAAACTATGAAATAACACATATGGAATCATGTAGTAACCAGAAAAGTGTTAAACAAATCAAAATATATTTTATATTTGAGATTCTTCAATCAGCCACCCTTTGCCTTGATGACAGCTTTGCACACTCTTGGCATTCTCTCAACCAGCTTCATGAGGTTGTCACCTGGAATGCATTTCAATTAACAGGTGGGCCTTCTTAAAAGTTACTTTTTTGAATTTCTTTCCTTGTTAATGCGTTTCAGCCAATCAGTTGTCTTGTGACAAGGTATACAGAAGATAGCCCTATTTGGTAAAAGACCAAGTCTATATTATGGCAAGAACAGCTCAAATAAGCAAAGAGAAATGACAGTCCATCATTACTTTAAGACATGAAGGTCAGTCAATACGGAACATTTCAAGAACTTTGAAAGATTCTTCAAGTGCAGTCGCAAAAAACATCAAGCGCTATGATGAAACTGTCTCTCATGAGGACCGCCACAGGAATGGAAGACCCAGAGTTACCTCTGCTGCAGAGGATAAGTTCATTAGAGTTACCAGCCTCAGAAATTGCAGCCCAAATAAATGCTTCACAGAGTTCAAGTCACAGACACATCTCAACATCAACTGTTCAGAGGAGACTGTGTGAATCAGGCTTTCATGGTCGAATTGCTGCAAAGAAACCACTACTAAAGGACACCAATAAGAAGAAGAGACTTGCATGGGCCAAGAAACACGAGCAATGGACATTAGACCTGTGGACATTTGTCCTTTGGTCTGGATTTTTGGTTCCAACCGCCGTGTATTTGTGAGACGCGGTGTGGGTGAACAGATGATATCCGCATGTGTATTTCCTACCGTAAAGCATGGAGGAGGAGGTGTTATGGTGTGGGGGTGCTTTGCTGGTGACACTGTCTGTGATTTATTTAGAATTCAAGGCACACATAAACGGTATGGCTACCACAGCATTCTGCAGCGATACGCCATCCCATCTGGATTGGGCTTAGTGGGACTATCATTTGTTTTTCAACAGGACAATGACCCAACACACCTCCACGCTGTGTAAGGGCTATTCTACCAAGAAGGAGAGTGATGGAGTGCTGCACCAGATGACCTGGCCTCCACAATCACCCGACCTCAACCCAATTGAAATGGTTTGGGATGAGTCGGACGGCAGAGTGAAGGAAAAGCAGCCAACAAGTGCTCAGCATATGTGGGAACTCTTTCAAGACTGTTGGCAAAGCATTCCAGGTGAAGCTGGTTGAGAGAATGCCAAGAGTGTGCAAAGCTGTCATCAAGGCAATAGTGTGGTTAATTGAAGAATTTCGTTTAACACTTTCTTGGTTACTACATGATTCCAGATGTGTTATTTCATAGTTTTGATGTCTTCACTATTATTCTACAAAGTAAAAAATAGTAAAAATAAAGAAAAACCCTTGAATGAGTAGGTGTGTCCAAACTTTTGACTGGTACTGTATATACATGAATGAATGCATCATTATTAACAGTAGATAGCATGTTTCTAAACACTACTAAATTAATCCTTATGTGTGTGTGTCTGTGTGTCCAGTGTGTGTGTGTCCATTGTGTGTGTGTGTGTCCAGTGTGTGTGTTTCCTGTATGTGTGTCCAGTGTGTGTGTGTTCATTGTGTGATACAGGAATACTGACCTCAGAGTCTCCAGTTTACAGTGGGGATTCCCCAGTCCAGCAGAGTGCAGCTTCACTCCTGAATCCTTCAGGTCATTGTTACTCAGATCCAGCTCTCTCAAGTGTGAGGGGTTTGACTTCAGAGCTGAGACCAGAGAAGAACAGCCTTCCTCTGTGACTAGACAGCCTGACAGCCTGCAAAGAGTCAAATCATATTAAAACCACACTGCTATTCTTTGGTGGTGAAAATAGTGGCAGTATATTTTTTCAACATTTTCAGATATATATACTGAAACAGTATATATTGTCACCTTTTATTTGAGGGTATTTTCATACATATCAGTTTCACCATTTAGAAATGAAAGCACTTCATGAATCTAGTCCCTCTATTTTAAGAATTCATAAGTATTCTGACAAATTCACTTATAGTTTATTAAAGTAGCCAAAAGTTTAGTATTTGGTCCCAAACTCGTTGGTTGCATTTGCAGTTTGTTTTGGTTGTGTTTTGGGTTATGTTTTGCCCAATAGTAACTGAATGGTGGATGATGACTGGATTCATCTTCTGTCTAAGAGAGTAGATAACATGTTTCTAAACACTACTAAAATAATCCTAGTGTGTGTGTGTGTGTGTGTGTGTGTGTGTGTGTGTGTCCAGTTTGTGTGTGTGTCCAGTGTGTGTGTCCAGTGTGTGAGTGTTTCCAGTGTGTGTGTGTGTGTGTGTGTGTGTGTGTCCTGTGTGTGTGTCCAGCGGGTGTGAGTCAAGTGTGTGTTTGTGTGTCCATGTGTGTGTGTGTCCAGTGTGTGTGTGTGTGTGTGTGTGTGTGTGTGTGTGTGTGTCCAGTGTGTGTGTGTGTGCATTTGTGTGTGTGTGTTCTGTGTGTGTACTAATAGACGTGCATACACAGAACACAAACACACACACACACTGGACACACACACACACACCGTCAGCGTATAACTTAGTCCAAGTGGTGGTCAGAATGTTTGTCTTAACTAGCCTGATAACTCCAACATGTCTGATATGAACATTGACATAAACCCTCTACATACTTGAGTTTCTCCAGTCTGCAGTGTGGATCCTCCAGTCCAGCAGAGAGCAGTCTGACTCCTGAGTCTCCTGGGTGATTGTAGCTCAGGTCCAGCTCTCTCAGGTGTGAGGGGTTTGACTTCAGAGCTGAGACCAGAGAAGCACAGCCTTCCTCTGTGACTAGACAGCCTGACAGCCTGCAAAGAGTCGAATCATATTAAAACCACACTGCTATTATTTGGTGGTGAAAATAGTGGCAGTATATTTTTTCAACATATTCAGATATATCAGTGTCCTGAAACCTGCCATATCTATTCATAAATGAATGTATCATTATTAGAAATTATCATAATATTGCTTGTAGAGAGAAAAATATAAAGTACAAATAATTGAGTAGACTGACCAGAGCAGTTTAAAAAGCAGTATCAGTCAAAAGACAGACAGTGAGGTATCAGATTTAGATTGTATTGAGGATACAGTCCACACCACATCTAGTTTGACAGTGAAGCTAACATTTGAAATGTGGCTCTATACTCCAGCATTTTGGATTTTAAAACAAATGTTTCATATGAGGTGACAGTATATAATGTCACCTTTTATTTGAGGGTGTTTTCATACATATCTATTTCACCATTTAGAAAAATAAATGCACTTTATGTATCTAGTCCCCCTATTTGAAGAAGTCATACGTATTCTGACCAATTCACTTATTGTGTTTTAAAGTAGTCAAATGTTTAGTATTTGGTCCCATATTCCTTGCCGACAACGAGGTGAACAATGAGTGCATTATAAATGCATTTGAATGAATGTTAGGTTTAGGGTTGATATGGCAAAAAACAGTATGGGTTTATGGCACTCTTGCTCATCCTTGTGGCCGTATGTGGGTACTACATAACTCATTCATGACACTTGCTAGGCTCATAATCTGAGGTAGCAACTGAGTCAGATCTACAAATCAATGAGCTAGACCACCTGATTAGACAACAATCACCCCATTATACCCATTTGGTTTGCAACTCAGTGAACCTGCGCAGCATTTGCTCAATTCAATGCCTACAAACGAAAATGTCGATGCATATCAAATTACCCAGCAGTCATTTAGAAACAACAAGTCGTCAAATAAATTGTTATTTCTTAATTAAAAAATGTCTTCTGGCTGTTTAAATTGGCCACATCTTGAAAAAGTGGACAGGGACATGCGTTTTGTTTAGATTGTACACTTCTTACTTAAAACAAATATGGTTAACCATGACCAAAAAATGTTGAATGTTTGATGGCTATCCGCCAGCCATCGCCTCTTAAACCGTGTCTCACCTCACTATTGGTGAACACAACATGTACTCAGGTGAACAGTGAGTGCGCTCACCAAGTAGCCGTAACCTTGTTAATAATAAGTTACCTGAGGTGAACCTACAGGGTTAATGCTCACCAAGTAGCCGAAACCTTGTTAATAATAAGTTACCTGAGGTAAACCTACAGGGTTAACGCTCACCAAGTAGCCATAACCTTGGTAATAATAAGTTACCTGAGGTAAACCTACAGGGTTAACGCAGGCAGGTCTCATTGATAACAATAGTGAAGCTGGCATTGTGACGCAGAACAATGGGCTGGGAATAGAACGTTCTGAAGGCGAGTCGGTGTCACAGAGCTCAATAGAACTAATAGGAGCTGGTAGGGTGAAAAATGCCCAAACATAAGGCCTGTTATTTCGCGATTACTTCATAACCAGGGACAGAAGGTAATATTATGAAACTGGGCTCCATGGCGGATGCAATGAACTAGTTTTTCTCCGAAAAAAAGCGTTAAAAAAATTATATTCAAAAGTTTGGTCCTTGAACACAGAGGGGTTAAACACTAAAGTTACCATCCATCTAGTGAAGAGAGGAGAACCGGACAGAGGGAGCGTAGGCCAGCATCCGTCAACGAGAGAGGGAGAAGCCCTCCCCGGTATTTAACAGGTGGAAGAAACAACCAGGGAGCTCCATCGGTCCACAAGAAATGCAGGCAGCCGGTGATGATGTAGTGGTAGCTAGGATAACTAGGATGCTGCTGGTAGAGTAGCTAGCTTAGCTAGCTGTACCGACTAGCTTGGCTGGCTAGCAGGTCGTTCGTCTGTCCCTCGAGGATGATGACGAATCTGGTGAACCACACAATTAAACAAGAATAGCGAGTGAAAAGGATCTGGCAACACTCATACTGTCCCTGACCGTAAAGCAAAAAGCAAATTGAACAATAAACTTCTGTGTCTCAACACTGTAACGAACTCCGTCGTTTTTCCCCAAGATCACCTCAGACCACTCTGCGCGTAACTGGACAATATGCTTGGCGCCAAACCGTACGTGGACACGGACAGTTCTGTACGTGGACGCGGACAGTTTCAGAACACGGACAGTTTCAGAACGCGGACATGAGCAGAGCCACACAAAAAACTAAAAGCAGTCTTTAAAGTCGGGTACATTAGTAATATTCATTTGTTAAATTATGTAAAGCAAACATTCTACGTTTTTTTATAACAATATTTTGAGATCTGGGCCCATATCCACAAAGTGTCTCAGAGTAGAAAATTGGTCGGATAAGTGCTGAGAATTAAGACATTTTACACTTATGGGTATAAATTCCACACCATATCTATTTTGACAGTGAAGATAACATTTTAAATCTGGCTCTATACTCCAGCAGTTTGGATTTGAGATCAAAAGTTTCATATGAGGTGACAGTATATAATGTCACCTTTTATTTGAGGGTATGTTCATACATATCTGTTTCACCGTTTAGAAATGAAAGCCCTTTACTTATCTAGTCCCCCTATTTGAAGAAGTTATAAGTATTCTGACCAATTCACTAATAGTGTATTAAAGTAGTCAAAAGTATAGTATTTGGTCCCAAACTCGTTGGTTGCATTTGCAGTTTGTTTTGGTTGTGTTTTGGGTAATGTTTTGCCCAACAGTAACTGAATGGTGGATGATGACTAGACTAATCTTCTGTCTAAGTGAGTAGATAACATGTTTCTAAACACTACTAAATTAATCCTGATGATGCAATGATTAAGAACAATTATGAATGAATCATGAATAATAATGAATGAGAAAGTTACAGAGGCTACAACAAAACATACTAACCTCTCACCATTACCAATAACAGAGGGGGTATGATCCTTGTTCCTCTGTAACTTTCTCATTCATCATCATTCACGATTTATTCATGATTATTCATAATCATGGTAGCATCCACATGAATGTAGAAGTCTTCAGAAACATCTTCTATTCGTACTGACAATACAAGTGAAGTGACTCCAAAATGACAGGACATTATTCACCATTCAGTTTCTATTGGGGAAAACATCATCCAAAACACAACCAAGTCAAACTGCAAATGTCTTCAACACGTTTGTAGAATCACAAACTTGATGTAATCACTGCAGGTAAGGAATATGGGACCAAATACTAAACTTATGACTACTTTAAAACAATATAAGTGACTATGTCCAAATTATTACGACTTTTTCAAATGGGAGAACTAGACACATCAAGTGTTTTCATTTCTAAACAGTAACACAGATATGTATGAAAATATCCTCAAATAAAAGGTGACATTCTGTACTGTCGCCTAATATGAAACATTCTATCTCAAATCCAAATTGCTGGAGCATAGCACCAAATGTAAAACTGTAAGCTTCACTGTCCAAACACATATGGTGTGGACTATGTGTGCCTGGTAAACACATGTGGATCTGGTGAACAGTTATCACTTGTTGACCAACTACAGGAATACTAACCTCAGAGTCTCCAGTTTACAGTGGGGATTCCCCAGTCCAGCAGAGAGCAGCTTCACTCCTGAATCCTTCAGGTTATTGTTACTCAGATCCAGCTCTCTCAGGTGTGAGGGGTTTGACTTCAGAGCTGAGACCAGAGAAGCACAGCCTTCCTCTGTGACTAGACAGCCTGACAGCCTGGAAAGAGAAAAACCATATTAAAACCACACTGCTATTCTTTGGTGGTGAAAATAGTGGCAGTATATTTTTTCAACATATTCAGATATATCAGTGTCCTGAAACCTGCCATATTTATTCATAAATTAATGTATCATTATTAGAAATTACAAATTATCAAAGTATTGCTTGTAGAGAGACAAATATAAAAGTACAAATATTTGAGTAGACTGACCAGAGCAGTTTAAAAAGCAGCATCAGTCAAAAGACAGACAGTGAGGTATCAGATTTAGATTGTATTGAGTATACAGTCCACACCATATATATTTTGACAGTGAAGCTAACATTTTAAATGTGGCTCTATACTCCAGCATTTTGGATTTGAGATCAAATGTTTCATATGAGGTGACAGTATATAATGTCACCTTTTATTTGAGGGTATTTTCATACATATCTGTTTCACCATTTAGAAAAATAAAAGCACTTTATGTATCTAGTCCCCATATTTGAAGAAGTCATAAGTATTCTGACCAATTCACTTATAGTGTATTAAAGTAGTCAAAAGTTGAGTATTTGGTTGTAAACTCGTTGGTTGCATTTGCAGTTTGTTTTGGGTTATGTTTTGTCCAATAGTAACTGAATGGTGGATGATGACTGGAGTAATTGTCACGATCGTCGTAGGAGTGAGTAGACCAAGGCGCAGCGTGTGAAACAAACATGACTTTAATTGGTTAAAGTACACCAAACAAAACACGACTCGTGAAGTCCACGGTAAACAAATACCTACACGGAACAAAAACCCACAAACCCCAAGTGAAACACTGACAGTTAAATATGGCTCCCAATCAGAGACAACCAGCAAACAGCTGACACTCGTTGCCTCTGATTGGGAGTCACTCAGACCAACCTAGAAATAAACACAACAGAACTACCAACATAGAAATAAACACATAGAATGAACACACCCTGGCTCAACATAATGAGTCCCAGAGCCAGGGTGTGACAGTAATTTTCTGTCTAAGTGAGTAGATAACATGTTTCTAAACACTACTAAATTAATCCTGATGATGCAATGATTAAGAAAAATCATGAATGAATCATGAATAATAATGAATGAGAAAGTTACAGAGGCTACAACAAAACATGCTAACCTCTCACCATTACCAATAACAGAGGGGGTATGATCCTTGTTCCTCTGTAACTTTCTCATTCATCATCATTCACGATTTATCACATCAATGACGATTTATTAATGATTATTCATAATCATGGTAGCATCCACATGAATGTAGAAGTGTTCAGAAACATATTATATTCTTACTGACAATACAAGTGAAGTGACTCCAAAATGACAGGACATTATTCACCATTCAGTTTCTATTGGGGAAAACATCATCCAAAACACAACCAAGTCAAACTGCAAATGTCTTCAACACGTTTGTAGAATCACAAGCTTGATGTAATCACTGCAGGTAAGGAATATGGGACCAAATACTAAACTTATGACTACTTTAAAACAATATAAGTGACTATGTCCAAATTATTATGACTTTTTCAAATGGGAGAACTAGACACATCAAGTGTTTTCATTTCTAAACAGTAACACAGATATGTATGAAAATATCCTCAAATAAAAGGTGACATTATATACCGTCACCTAATATGAAACATTCTATCTCAAATCCAAATTGCTGGAGCATAGCACCAAATGTAAAACTGTAAGCTTCACTGTCCAAACACATATGGTGTGGACTATGTGTGCCTGGTAAACACATGTGGATCTGGTGAACAGTTATCACTTGTTGACCAACTACAGCAATACTGACCTCAGAGTCTCCAGTTTACAGTGGGGATTCCCCAGTCCAGCAGAGAGCAGCTTCACTCCTGAATCCTTCAGGTCATTGTTACTCAGATCCAGCTCTCTCAGGTGTGAGGGGTTTGACTTCAGAGCTGAGACCAGAGAAGCACAGCCTTTCTCTGTGACTCCACAGAATGACAGCCTGACAAAGAGATCATCATGATTTCACAAACACACTGTTAATTTAACACCAGTAGTGTAGAAGGACAATGGCAGATGCATTTGGTTTATTCTCTAAAACAACATATAGATTCATCTTCCGTCTCCTAGAATTATATTATATATGTTTGTTCAACATTTTCAGATACATCAGAGTCCTGGAATATCTATTCATATATGTATATACAGTTGAAGTCGGAAGTTTACATAAACCTTAACCAAATACATTCAAACTCAGTTTTTCATCATTCCTGACATTTAATCGTTGTAAAGATTCCCTGTCTTAGGTCAGTTAGGATCACCACTTTATTTTAAGAATGTGAAATGTCAGAATAATAGTAGAGAGAATGATTTATTTCAGCTTTTATTTCTTTCATCACATTCCCAGTGGGTCAGAAGTTTACATACACTCACTTAGTATTTGGTAGCATTGCCTTTAAATTGTTTAACTTGGGTCAAATGTTTCGGGTAGCCTTCCACAAGCTTCCCACAATAAGTTGGGTGAATTTTGGCCCATTCCTCCTGACAGAGCTGGTGTAACTGAGTCAGGTTTGTAAGCCTCCTTGCTCGCACACGCTTTTTCAGTTCTGCCCACAAATGTTCTATAGGATTGAGGTCAGGGCTTCTTGATGGCCACTCCAATACCTTGACTTTGTTGTCCTTAAGCCATTTTGCCACAACTTCCTGACTAATGTCTTGAGATGTTGCTTCAATATATCCACATAATATTTTCCTTCCTCATGATGCCATCTATTTTGTGAAGTGCACCAGTCCCTCCTGCAGCAAAGCACCCCCACAGCATGATGCTGCCACCCCCGTGCTTCATGGTTGGGATGGTGTTCTTCGGCTTGCAAGCATCCCCCTTTTTCCTCCAAATATAACGATGGTCATTATGGCCAAACAGTTATATTTTGTTTCATCAGACCAGAGGACATTTCTCAAAAAAGTACGATCTTTGTCCCAATGTGCAGTTGCAAACCGTAGTCTGGCTTTTTTATGGCGGTTTTGGAGCAGTGGCTTCTTCCTTGCTGAGCAGCCTTTCAGGTTATGTCGATATAGGACTCGTTTTACTGTGGATATAGATACATTTATACCTGTTTATATGGGAAACCTATACCTCAGTTGGTAGAGCATGGCGCTTGCAACGCCAAGGTTGTGGGTTCGATTCCCACGGGGGGCCAGTATGAAAAATGTGTGCACTCACTAACTGTAAGTCGCTCTGGATAAGAGCGTCTGCTAAAATGTAAATATAGGACTTGTTTTACTGTGGAAATAGATACTTTTGTACCTGTTTCCTCCAGCATCTTCACAAGGTCCTTTGCTGTTGTTCTGGGATTGATTTGCACTTTTCGCACCAAAGTACGTTAATCTCTAGGAGACAGAACACATCTCCTTCCTGAGCGGTATGACGGCAGCGTGGTCCCATGGTGTTAATACTTGCGTACTATTGTTTGTACAGATGAAAGTGGTACCTTCAGGCGTTTGGAAATTGCTCCCAAGGATGAACCAGACTTGTGGAGGTCTACAATTCTATTTCTGAGGTCTTTGCTGATTTCTTTTGATTTTCCCATAATGTCAAGCAAAGAGGCACTGAGGTTGAAGGTAGGCCTTGAAATACATCCACAGGTACACCTCCAATTGACTCAAATGATGTCAATTAGCCTATCAGAAGCTTCTAAAGCCATGACATCATTTTCTGGAATTTTCCAAGCTGTTTAAAGGCACAGTCAACTTAGTGTATGTAAACTTCTGACCCACTGGAATTGTGATGAAGTGAATTATAAGTGAAATAATCTGTCTGTAAACAATTGTTGGAAAAACTACTTGTGTCATGCACAAAGTAGATGTCCTAACCGACTTGCCAACACTAGAGTTTGTTAACAAGACATTTGTGGAGTGGTTGAAAAACAAGTTTTAATGACTCCAACCTAAGTGTATGTTAACTTCCGACTTCAACTGTATACTCTACCAGTCAAAAGTTTGAACACACCTACTCATTCAAATGTATTTTTTACATTTAAAACTAATTTTTACATTGTAGAAGAAAGAGACTTGCTTTGGCCAAGAAACATGAGCAATGGACATTAGACCGGTGGAAATCTGTCCTTTGGTCTGATGGGTCCAAATTTGAAATTTTTGGTTCCAACCGCCGTGTCGTTGTGAGACGCAGAGTAGGGGAACGGATGATCTCTGCATGTGTGGGTCCCACCGTGAAGCATGGAGGAGGAGGTGTTATGGTGTGGGGGTGCTTTGCTGGTGACACTGTCTGTGAATTATTTAGAATTCAAGGCACACTTAACCAGCATGGCTACCACAGCATTCTGCAGCGATACGCCATCACATCTGGTTTGCGCTTAGTGGGACTATCATTTGTTTTTCAACAGGACAATGACCCAACACACCTCCACGCTGTGTAAGGGCTATCTGACCAAGGAGAGTGATGGAGTGCTGCGTCAGATGACCTGGCCTCCACAATCACCTGACCTCAACCCAATTGAGGTGGTTTGGGATGAGTTGGAACGCAGAGTGAAGGAAAAGCAGCCAACAAGTGCTCAGCATATGTGGGAACTCTTTCAAGACCGTTGGAAAAGCATTCCAGGTGAAGCTGGTTGAGAGAATGCCAAGAGTGTGCAAAGCTGTCATCAAGGCAAAGGGTGGCTATTTGAAGAATCTCAAATATAAAACATATTTTAATTTGTTTAACACTTCTTTGGTTACTACATGATTCCATATGTGTTATTTCAAAGTTTTGATGTCTTCACTGTTATTCTACAATGTAAAAAATTGTAAAAATAAAGAAAAACCCTTGAATGAGTATGTGTGTCCAAACGTTTGACTGGTACTGTATATAAATGAACGAATGTATAATTATTAACAGTAGATAACATGTTTCTAAACACTACTAAATTAATCATTGCATGTGTGTGTGTCTCCAGTGTGTGTGTGTGTATGTGTGTGTGTCCAGTGTGTGTTTGTGTGTGTGTCCAGTGTGTGTGTGTGTTGTCCAATGACTGTGTGTCCAGTGTGTGTGTTTGTGTGTGTGTATCTAGTGTGTGTGTGTCCAGTGTGTGTGTGTGTATAGTGTGGGTGTCCTGTGTGTGTGTGTGTGTCCAGTGTGTGTGTGTTCATTGAGTGATACAGGAATACTGACCTCAGAGTCTCCAGTTTACAGTGGGGATTCCCCAGTCCAGCAGAGTGCAGCTTCACTCCTGAATCCTTCAGGTCATTGTTACTCAGATCCAGCTCTCTCAGGTGTGAGGGGTTTGACTTCAGAGCTGAGACCAGAGAAGCACAGCCTTCCTCTGTGACTAGACAGCCTGACAGCCTGCAAAGAGTCAAATCATATTAAAATCACACTGCTATTCTTTGGTGGTGAAAAATGTGGCAGTATATTATTTAAACATTTTCAGATATTTCAGTGTCCTGAAACCTGCCATATCTATTCATAAATGGATTTATCATTATTAGAAATTACAAATTATCAAAGTATTGCTTGTAGAGAGACACATATTTAAACCACACTGCTATTCTTTGGTGTTGAGTAATTTACTTTCTAAGTGAGTAGATAACATGTTTCTAAACACTACTAAATTAATCCTGATGATGACATGATTAAGAAAAATCATGAATGAATCATGAATAATAATGAATGAGAAAGTTACAGAGGCTACAACAAAACATGCTAACCTCTCACCATTACCTTCAAATAAAAGGTGGCATTCTGTAATGTCACCTAATATGAAACATTATTATTATAATGCATTCTAATGCATTGATTTATGAAACATTATATCTCAAATCCAAATTGCTGGAGCATAGCACCAAATGTAAAACTGTAAACTTCACTGTCCAAACACATATGGTGTGGACTATGTGTGCCTGGTAAACACATGTGGATCTAGTGAACAGTTATCACTTGTTGACCAACTACAGGAATACTGACCTCAGAGTCTCCAGTTTACAGTGGGGATTCCCCAGTCCAGCAGAGAGCAGCTTCACTCCTGAATCCTTCAGGTCATTGTTACTCAGATCCAGCTCTCTCAGGTGTGAGGGGTTTGACCTCAGAGCTGAGACCAGAGAAGCACAGCCTTCCTCTGTGACTCCACATCCTGACAGCCTGCAAAGAGATCATCATGATTTCACAAACTGTTAATTTAACACCAGTAGTGTAGAAGGACAATGGCAGATGCATTTGGTTTATTCTCTTAAACAACATATAGATTCATCTTCCGTCTCCTAGAATTGTATGGTCATATTGTTATACTAATGTGAACATCAATGCATTGATTCAATATGTTTTTCAATAATACATATATTTCTCTAAACTGAATATTTCTTCCTGATGATTAGAACTTAAATGTCATTTTATGTACTCACAGAGCAGCTCTGGAGGCTTTGACCACTGGCAGCAGCCTCAGAAGACCTTCCTCTGATCTGGAGTATTTCTTTAGGTCAAACACATCCAGCTCCTTTTCTGAAGTCAGCAACACAAAGACCAGAGCTGACCACTGTGCAGGTGACAGTTTGGCTGCTGAGAGACTTCCTGATCTCAGGTAGCTTTGGATCTCCTCCACTAGAGAATGGTCATTCAGTTCATTCAGACAGTGGAACAGATTGATGCACCTCTCTGGAGAGGGATTCTCCCTGATCTTCTCCTTGATGTACTTGACTGTTTCTTCATGGCTCTGTGAGCTGCTTCTTGTCTTTGTCAGTAGACCTCGTAAGAGCTTCTGATTGGACTCCAGTGAGAGGCCCAGAAGGAAGCGGAGGAACAGGTCCAGGTTTCCTGTCTCACTTTGTAAGGCTTTATCCACAGCACTCTTGTAGACAGTAAATTCAGGCTTGTCTCTGAACAGTGCAAAAAAGTTGCTGGCCGTTGATTGAGGTTCATCCATTAGATTCTCATTGTTGTTGATGAATGAGAGGAACACATATACAGCAGCCAGAAACTCCTGAATGCTCAGATGCACGAAGCAGTACACCTTGTCCTGGTACAACACACATTCCTCTTTAAAGAGCTGTGTGCACAATCCTGAGTACACTGAGGCATCATTGACATCAATGCCAGCCTCTTTCAGATCTTCTTCATAGAAAATCAGATTGCCATTCACAAGCTGTTGAAAAGCCAGTTTTCCCAGTGACAGAATGCTCTCTTTATTCCAGTGTGGACCTGTCTCTTCTTTCCCAAGATACTTTTCATTCTTCTGTTTGGTATGAAACACCACAAGGTGTGTGAACATCTCAGTCAGAGTCTTGGGCATCTCTTCTGTCTTGTCTGTACTCAACATGTGTTCAAGGACTGTTGAAGAAATCCAACAGAAGACTGGAATGTGGCACATGATGTGGAGGCTCCTTGATGTCTTTATGTGTGAGATGATTCTGCTGGCCAGGTCCTCATCGCTGAATCTCTTCCTGAAGTACTCCTCCTTCTGTGGGTCATTGAACCCTCGCACCTCTGTCACCTGGTCAACACACCCTGAAGGGATCTGATTGGCTGCTGCAGGTCGGGTAGTTATCCAGAGGAGAGCAGAGGGAAGCAGATTTCCCTTGATGAGATTTGTCAGCAGTACATCTACTGATGTTGACTCTGTGACGTCACAACAGATCTTGTTCTTCTGGAAGTCTAGGGGCAGTCGGCACTCATCCAGACCATCAAAGATGAACAGAACTTTGTACTTGTCGTAGTTGGAGATTCTTGATTCTTTGGTTTCGATTGAGAAGTGATTGAGAAGTTTAATCAAAGTGTGTTCATCCCCATTCATCAAATTCAGCTCCCGAAAAGGGAATGAAAATACAAATTGGACATCCTGATTTGCTTTTCCTTCAGCCCAGTCCAGAATGAACTTCTGCACAGAGACTGTTTTTCCAATGCCAGCGACTCCTTTGTCAGCACAGTTCTGATAAGTTTGTCTTGTCCAGTTAAGGGTTTGAAGATGTCGTTACATTTGATTGCAGTCTCTGGTCTTGCTTGTTTCCTGGTTGTTGTCTCAATCTGTCTCAGCTCATGTTCATTATTGACCTCTCCTGTTCCACCCTCTGTGATGTAGAGCTCTGTGTAGATCTTATTGAGAAGTGTTGGGTTTCCTTGTTTAGCGATCCCCTCAAATACACATTGAAACTTCTTCTTTAGATTAGATTTGAGTTCACGTTGGCAAATCACAGCAAGCTCATCTGAATGAAGAAATAACACAGAGGATATTAATATTACCTCTGTTTTAATGCCTACAGTATTGTAAGGATGTTTTCTAAAGTTTAAATTGCAATCATTTATTCTCTTAACTGTTTTCATAATGCATTACAGACTCGTGTGACTGATTTATATCATTATTGATGGTATTATTAATGGTCTCTCTCTCTCTCTCTCTCTCTCTCTCTCTCTCTCTCTCTCTCTCTCTCTCTCTCTCTCTCTCTCTCTCTCTCGTTGGAGTGCATGCTGGGAGTGAGTCGTGAAGCAGGAGTGAGTGTGAGAGCGACTGGAATTTTTTTCACTCTATTGGGTTTTGGTGTGTATATATTTATATTGATTAGTTTAGTTGTTTTAAGGTTATCTTGTCTAACTATCACTAAGCACGTATAGGGGTGGTGGGATTGTTGAGGTTTTTCGCGAGGGCACAACCAGCGGGTGAGGCTGGTTGCAATGGCCACTCGCGGAAGTTTGGAGTTTGAAAAACGTAGTCGGCGACATGGAGTTAAGATTCCTGCTGCGGCCGGGTGTTCAGTGGAAGAATGTAGCTTGGCAGTGGGTGCTATTATTGGGTATGATAGCATCAAATCAGCCTCAAGGATGAATAGCGCTGTAGTGATATTTTTAGATTCCATTGAAAAGGTGAATATGATAGTTGAGAGTGGTGTTGTGTTGCGGGAGACGAGACGCGGTATTTCCGCTTATGAATCCGTGAAAAAAGTTATACTTTCTAACGTGCCACCATTTGTTAGAGATGAAGTGTTGGAGCGAGAGTTATCTCGTCATGGTCAAATTGTATCAACAATAAAGAAGGTTCTTTTTGGATGCAAATCTCCGTTGCTGAAACATGTCGTGTCTCATAGGAGACAAGTGCATATGATTTTAAAAAGGACATTGATGAACTGAATTTAGCATTCAGTTTTAAGATTGATGGATTTGATTATGTCTTCTACGCTTCTACTGAATCAATGAAATGCTTTGGCTGTGGAAGAGAGGGGCATTTGCTGCGTAATTGTCCCGAGAATGAGCGCGCAGATTCTGGTAGCAGCTCTAGTGCTGGTGCAGCTAATGCACCACCGCGAAGGGATGAACATGCTAAGGGTCCGGGTGCTGGGGAAGGGAGGAGGTGGGCAGATGTGGTAGGAAAAGTAGGAGAGGAAGGCAGTGTGGATACGGGGGGCAATGGTGGTAGATCAGAACAAAGAAGGAGGGGAAAAGTCGGTGAGATTGCGACTGCCGTTGCTGAGGTGGTGCTGGAAAATGAAAGTGGAGGTCAGGAGGAGATTGAAATAATGGAAAAGGAAGCAGCTGTTTTCAAAGTACCGAGGAGTAAGAGGAAGAATGTAAGGGGTGGTGAAGGGTCTAATTCCAAGAGAAAGGTAGAGATTGATAAATCAGTTGAAGATAAACAGGTTGTAGAGATGGTGGAGTTTTCTTCTGGGGAGGATAGCGAGAGTGAGTCGTCTGATGCGTCACAACAAAATAGTGAGATAAATGGGGTGGAAGGGAGGTATGGGATTGAGAAGGTACGTCAATTTCTGAAGTTGACAAAAAGGAAGAAATATATGCAGGATTATAACGTAACAGATGTTTTCCCTGAAAGTGAATTGTTTATTGAATCAGCAAAGTTTCTGATGTCAAACATAACAGGGGGAGGTTTGACAAGCCCTGAAATTGCTAGACTCAAGAAAGTGGTCACGAGAGTGATAAGTGATGTAAATTCTAAAGAAAATGAAAGAGTTCAGTCGCAGCCTTAACTCTGTAAAGAGATGTGGTTTCTGTGTCTTCCTCTGTATTTTTTTTTCATCCATGAGCAGTTTTAAGATTTCTTCTTTAAACGTAAATGGGGCAAGAGACGTTAAAAAAAGAGCCATAGTGTATGAGTTAATTAGGGGAAAGGGAAGTGACATACATTTTCTACAAGAAACGCATAGTAATTTGGAAAATGAAGTTATGTGGCAACAGGAGTGGGGGGGGACAGTGGTGTGTAGTCATAAAAACTCAAAAAAGTGGGGGGTGTGGCCATCTTGTTCTCAAAAGGGTTTTTGCCTTTGTCATATGAGGTTGAAGAGGTAGTTGAGGGGAGGTTATTAAAAGTTAGAGCAAGTTATGAAAACATCACTATGTGTCTGATAAATGTATATGCCCCAGTCGTGGCAGTTGAGAGGGTATGTTTTTTAGAGACATTATCAAATACCATTGAGAAATGTAATAATGAAGATTATTTATTTATTGCTGGGGATTTTAACTGCACAGTTAGTGATTTAGATAGAAATCACAAAGAACCTCATATAGCCTCAAGGACTCATTGTAACACATGAACTGTGTGATATTTGGCGGAGTCAACATGGAGGCACGAGACAGTACACCTGGGCGCATGTGAGAGAGAACACCATCTCTATGGCCAGGTTAGATAGGTTTTATTGTTTTGAGCATCAATCTCAGGTCTGTAAATCAAGTGTGATAACCCCAGTGGGATTTTCTGATCATTGTTTAATAACAGAGGTGGTGTTCATTAACGATGTAAAACCCAAAAGCGCATATTGGCATTTTAATATAACTTTATTGAGTGATGCTCACTTCAGGAAATGTTTTAGTTTTTTCTGGGAGAGGTGGAGGTCTCAAAAGGCTAGTTTTGTATCCCTTCAACAGTGGTGGGATATAGGGAAAATCCAGATTCAACAATTATGTAATCAATACACGAGGAATGTCACCAGGGATATCACCAAATCAATGAAAGCCCTAGAGACTGAAATAGTGGAACTCATGACGTTGGTTGAGACCACAGGAGATCGAGGCCATACTCAGGCCCTCAAGAGGAAAAAAGCTACATTGGCAGACCTGCTGGGTATCAGAGCACAGGGGGCATTGGTGAGAAGTAAGTTTCAGGGAATCTCTGAAATGGATGCCTCATCCAAATTTTTCTTTGGTTTAGAGAAAAAGAATGGACAAAGAAAAAATTATTCATTGTCTCAAATCAGCTGTTGGACAGGAGCTCACTAGCCCTAGTGAAATTAGAAAGAGGGCAGTAGAGTTCTATGCTGGGCTCTACAAGTGTGAGTACAAAGAGGATAAAACAGTGACACAGCAGTTCCTTGATGGGCTCCCACAGGTGGCTGCAGAAGCTCAGGTTGAGCTAGAGCAACCATTGTCTTTGCAGGAGCTATACACTGCATTAAAAGGCATGGAAAATGGAAGGGCACCAGGCATTGATGGGCTTCCCGTTGACTTTTTAAGTCTTTTTGGGCTATGTTGGGAGAGGATTGGCTAGCAGTAGTTAATGATAGTTTAACCGGAGGGTTACTACCAATAAGCTGCAGAAGGGCTGTCCTCACCCTACTGCCCAAAAAGGGTGACCCTAGGGAGGTGAAGAACTGGAGGCCGGTGGCTCTATTGTGCACTGATTATAAGATCCTGTCCAAGGCTTTGTCCAACAGGCTGAGGGAGGTGATGGGGCAAATCATACATACGGACCAGTCCTACTGTGTTCCTGGCAGGCAGATAGGGTATAACATTTCTCTGATTCGTGATTTTTTGGACGTCTCTAGGGCTATTGGGTTGGATGCTGGTCTAATTTCAATTGATCAGGAAAAGGCATTTGACCGAGTTGAACATCAATACTTATGGCACACTTTTGAGGCGTTTGGGTTCAGCTCTGGTTTTATTGCCATGATAAAGGTGATATATGGTGACATTGAAAGTGTATTGAAAGTTAACGGTGGTTTGAGTGCTCCTTTTAAAGTGTGTAGAGGTATTACGCAGGGATGTTCTTTGTCGGGAATGTTATATGCCATTGCTATAGAGCCACTACTAAATAGCATTAGAAGTCGCATTGAAGGGGTGTACCTTTCAGAGGATATTCCTCCTATTCGTCTCTCAGCCTATGCTGATGATGTAGTTGTTTTAGTGAAAAATCAAGCGGAGGTGGATAGTTTGAGTCTAATGGTTGACCGTTTTAGGGGAATATCCTCTGCAAAGGTAAATTGGGAAAAAAGTTGTGCTTTACAGATTGGAGAATGGTATGGAGGGATCATGGCTTTGCCAGGGGGGCTGGAATGGTGTAAGGGGAGGTTTTAAGTATCTTGGAGTGTACCTAGGAGATGAGGGGACAATGGAAAAAAATTGGATTGGGGTGGTTGAAATGGTGGAAGGGAGGATGAGGAGATGGCGTTGGTTGTTATCGCGTATGTCATATAGGGGGCGCACTATTATAGTTAACAATGTGATTGCCTCTGCACTGTGGCATCGGTTGTCAGTTTTAGAGCCACCATCTGGCTAAGATACAGGCAATTATTGTGGATTTTTTTTGGGATAAATATCACTGGGTTCCACAAAGTGTTTTGTATTTGTCAAAAGAGGAGGGGGGACAAGGTCTTGTACATCTTGCTAGTAGGGCTGCTGCTTTCCGGTTTCAGTTTATTCAAAGGTTGCTTTATGGACCGGAAAATGTGGTTTGGAGAGGGGTGGCAGGTCTTGTATTACAGCGGGTTGGGGGATTAGGTTTAAAGAAAGCTTTATTTTTGGTTGATAGTAGCCAGATTTCTAGGGAGGGAGTACCTCCGTTTTACAGAGGCCTTCTTAGGGTGTGGAGCATTATGAAGGTGTCCAGACGAACGTCAGCGGAGTCAGCGCATTGGCTGTTGGAGGAACCTTTGGTGTATGGGGCAAGACTGGATTGTACAACTGCAGCTGTTCCATATTTCTCCAAGATTCTGGTGAAGGGCAAAATCATCACCTTAAAACAGTTAATGGCCATGGCTGGGACCGCCTTAATGGATGGAAGAAGGGTGGCTGAACATTTGGGGGTGAGGTCGGAAAGGATTGTCGGACAACTGCTGGGAAGCTGCAGGAAGGCTCTGTCAGCAGAAGAGTGGGGTATGCTGAATAGTCACAAGAAGAAGGTACAAGATGAAACGTCTCATTTCCAAGACTAGGGATTACACCCAATATCCCAGTCAGAAAGAAAGGCGCTATTACTGGATTTGAGAGGGTTGGAAGAGGTGGGTTTGGATGAGGTGAATGGGAAAGACTTATACAGGGGGTGTGTCAAGGTTTTGAATAAAGATAAATTGAAAAATAGAAAAGACACTCCATGGAGGGTAAAATTGGGCATTGATGCCAAGGTAAAGCCAGCATGGAGAGCACTGTACAAGCCACCGTTACAAAAGGGTACTGGGGATATGCAATGGAGGGTTTTGCATGGCATCATTGCAGTTAATGCTTTTGTATCTGTTATTAACGCAGATGTTGGAGATGGATGCCCTTTTTGTGTATATGTTCTTTTGTATTTGTATTTTATTTTATTTAGGAATTAGATTATTATTATTTATTTTATTTTTTTTCTCTTTTTTTTATTTCATTTTTCATTTCTGAAAAGGCAGTGTGCCATTATTTATGTTAACACTTGAGTATAAAATAAAGGTTTTATAAAAACTCAAACTCTCTCTCACTCTCTCTCTCTCTCTCTCTCTCTCTCTCTCTAAATTAATCACCACAACACATCCGCTCCTGCTACTTGATGAGGTCACTAGGTGTTGTGTTAAGGCTGCTACAATATCATTGAGTTACACAGCTACTTTAGCTGTACTTTAGCTAGAGCTTTTAAATGCTCTAAAACAGCATTCAACATGAGGCAGACAGCTCTTACTTTTCTCCAGTGTGTCAGCGAGCTCCTTCTGGTTCATTTTCCTCAGGACGTGCAGTGTGATCTTCAGAGCCCCCTCTCTGGCACTGCTCTCCTGCTTCTCATCTTCAGCATCCACCACTTCCTTATCCTGCTTCTGACTCTCAAAGCCTTCTGGGAGTTCTGGACTAAGAATCCTCTTGAACATCTTCAGCTCGTTCTTCACAAATGTCATAATATTCTCTTCAAGCAACTGAAATAAATCAAGTAAATAAGTTAAGCAAGAGAAGAAATGCTTTCTCATTAACACATGAATGAATGATTGACAGATCAACTTTACTTGAGGTAAACAAAAACAAATGTACATAACAGGACCACATACACTGAATATGGAGGCCAGGTATGTTTGATGACTCTGGGAAGACTGACCACTGAGAATCTCTGACTCTGATCTCTCCTGTTTGTTTCTGTGGACAAAACATCAGATTACATATCCTCATCCAGGGAGTACACACACACACACACACACACACACACACACACACACAGGGAGGGAATGTTGTGTTAGTTTAATATTGTTTCAGGACTATGAAGATGGAAAAAAGGTTTAGCCTATGGATTATGAAAACAACAAAAATAAATGGGAAAATGGGAGAGGAGAAATGACTAGAGACAGTGTTGTTTAACTCACTGACCATGACCCATGAATTCTTCTTACCTTTGTTCAGTAGAAAAGTCTCCCTCTCTGAAGTTTATAGGTTTACCCATAGACCGGTCACTCTTCATGGACACACAGCTGGGTACAGGGGAGGCTGGTCTCTCCTGCTTGATTGGACTTCAACACAACAGAGACAAACATTACGTCTCTCATCTACTCTGAGCTCAGATGGGGAAACAAGAGTTTAATTCCAAAACGCTATATATCCATTTTCAGAAATGTTGGTAAATTAGCTTTTATAGTTTAAAGAAATTATGAAAGAGATTGGTGTGTTTTTTCACTAGCTAATCATGGTATGGGGTTGTTCAATGACAGACATGTGTTTGTTTAAAATCTATCACTTGATGGTTTCATTTCAGAGAGACCAATAATCATGTTTTTTGCTAAATACTACATATCTGCCTCACTCTCAGAGAAATAAGTAGTACTGCTAGGTTTTCCACAGTAATAATATATATATCTGCCTCACTCTCTGAGAAATAAGTAGTACTGCTAGGTTTTACACAGTAATAATATATATATATATATCTGCCTCACTCTCAGATAAATAAGTAGTACTGCTAGGTTTTACACAGTAATAATATATCTGCCTCACTCTCTGAGAAATAAGTAGTACTGCTAGGTTTTACACAGTAATAATAATAATAAAAAAGAACGCTCGATCGAGGTGTTACTTTGGCAGATAATGTCACCCATCTAAATACATCGTTTTTTATTTCTTTTTTATAATTAACTAAATGTATGTTGTTTTTGGTTTATGTCAGTTTCATTGTATGTTATGCTATAAATTGTTATTTTATTGTTGTAAGTGGTAAAATTAACTAGAAAATGTCCTATTTTGCAATTCTGAGAAATTACTACTTTAGTAAGGATATACTTTATTCAGTACTACTGCAGTTACTAAATAATTCCAATAGATGGCAGCATAAGACCATGAATGACATTTCAGAAGCTCAGTTTAGTTTTCTCCCTGGATACACCACCACTCCCCCTCACAGGAAAACTCCTGCACACGCTTTTTACTGTCCCTTTCCACACTGCTAACGCAATAAGCCTGAACATTAATTTAGTCACCTCTGGTCGAGAAAAACGTATTTTCCTAGTACATTCATAGTCAGATTCATGAACCACCCGAGCCACTGCCTCTTCACCCCGCTATCATCCAATAGCGAGGTCAGTACAGGTGCATCAAAGCTGGGACTGAGAGACTGAAAAACAGCTTCTATCTCAAGGCCATCAGACTGTTAAATAGCCATCACTAGCACATTAGAGGCTGCTGCTGCCTATTGACATCATTGGCCACTTTAAGAAATGGAACACTAGTCACTTTAATAATGTTTACATATCTTTCACTACTCATCTCATATGTATATACTGTATTCTATAATATACTACTGTATCTTAGTCCATGACGCTCTGTCATTGCTTGTCCACATATGTATATATTCTTAAATTCCATTCCTTACTTAGATTTGTGTGTATTAGGTATATGTTGTGAAATTGTTAGATATTACTTGTTAGATATTACTGCACTGTCGGAGCTGCCATCTATTGGAAATATTTAGCAATTAAAAGTTATTAATTCACATACAGACATTGGTGAGGCAGCTGAGAAATGAAGTGTATTAGATCAGTCTCAAACCTGCCCCACGCCAATTGCTGGACTTTCACACAGAGGTTACTAGGTCACCCAATTCAAACCACATTTGAAAAATAAAACAAATGTGTCTTATTTATCAAGTGTTCTGTCTTGCAATTATACATATAATAAAATAACAGCAAAATAATCAAAATGCTATTTAATACTATAATTGTATTTACTAAGATAATATTATTACTAAAATAGGTTCTAAAAGTGTTCTAGGCTACCCTACCCTAAATTTAGGGGTTAGGGTTATGGCTAAAATAGGTTATAAGTAGGGTAAGAGTTTCTGTATAGCACTTTGTGACATCTGCTGGTGTAAAAAGGGCTTTATAAACAGGGGTGCACATAACTGGTACGCAGGTACGCAAGCGCGACAAAAATCAGGAATGCGTAATGCCACTTGTGTTACTACGCGCCTTTGCGTACTTGACCAATCTTCTCATCTAACCTTACACATTACATGTTGCTTGTCAACTACTGTCAGGGATGTCCAAAAAGCAACAGACATTAAGCAGCTTCTTTGGCGTTTCGCCACCTACAAAGAAACGCCAACTGGAGCCAGAGCCGAAGAAAATACTTTTTCCGGAAAAGTGGCTCCAAGATGTGCAGGTGCTTGAAGCTAACGATGAGCGCACTGAAATGTGGTGCAAGATTTGCCACTCAAATCCACATCTAGCAGACAAAACGGGTGCATTTTATAAAGGCTCAAAGAATTTCAACCATCCTTTATTTGACAAACATGAAAAGAGCAAGGAGCAAACGAATGTGGCGCAAGCCATTGCTAAGCTAGCCGAGAAGAAATGTCCAGTCGCCCACTTGCCAGATGGCGAGACAAGCTGAATGAAGAACAGCGGCAAGATCTGTTTAATATTTTTCTCCTCGCCTTCCATAAAGCTAAACACGCACGTCCCATGTCTTCCTATTCTGAGGATGTTCCTTTACTGAAGCGGCTAGGAGTAAATGTCGGAGGTGCATATCATTCACGTGAAGGGGGCACACGGATCATGCAGAGCATCGCTCACACCATCAGCGGGGAGTTACGAGCCAAGTTGCAGTCTGCTGAATTTTGGGGGCTGCTTTTTGATGGATCTGAGGACATCACAAAAACTGAGCAGGAAATCGTTTACATTGTGTCTGTGTCCAGCAACGGAGAGTTTACTTCGGACTTTATTGGACTGATTGAATTGGGTGCTGACCTGAACCGCGCAGGCCATAACAGACGGACTTGTGAGACTTTTCCAGGACACAGGCTTGGATGACTGGACAACAAAGTTGGTCGCTGTGTGCACAGACGGGGCTGCTGTTAACGTAGGTATCTACAACGGCGTTGTGCCAAAACTCCGGCAACTTGCTGCGGTTGGAGACTCCCTTGTGCACATTCTGTGCACCGCACACACACTGGAGAATTGCGCGAAATCAGCTGATCGCAACATTCCTTACTGTGAGACAGTTAATCGCTCTGTGGTCAAGCTGCTGCAGTTTTATTTACAAAAAGGTGGAGCAAAAAAAACTGCTGCACTGAATAAGTTATGTGAAGAAAATGGGATCTCCTTTGTGAAACTGGGTAAGTTTCACAATATCAGATGGTCTGCATGGAGGCATGAAACACTTAAAAATATCAAGACTATTGCCAGCCATTAAAATGCAACTGGTTACAAGCGATAACAGTGACTTGCAGCATTTCTGCACAGAGCGTTTTCAGTGCTTTCTGTCAAACATGCTTGACATTTGCAACATTTTGAAGACCACATCCATTAGGTTTCAGAAGGAAAAGCTGACCATTGGAGAATGTAAGGATGAACTCATGGTGGCCATTGGACAGTTCACACTTTTGCTTGATGATGAAAGCTACAGGGCACACACTGTTTCCAATGCTGATGCTGACAGAGACAAGACACACTTACTCAGGGGGTTAATTGAAGAGTTTGAAATCAGATATGACTCCCTCAAGTCATGTGATCATTTCTTAGTATTTGATCCTTCAACATGGCCTCAGGAAATGCAAGACCTCCACAGTTTTGGAAACACAACAGTTTGCAACATTCTCAAGAAATATGAGGCCACCTTGCAACTTGACAAAGATACCACTGTGACAGAATGGATGCGCTTAAAGCAGGCAGGAAAACGCCTGGGAGCCTCTTCTGTGTATGACTTGGTCCAAATAGTAAATACAAGTAACCCAGATACTTACTCCAACATCAACAAGGTGGTTAAGCTGTCTCTTACACTGCCTTTAAGCAGTGCAGCTTGTGAGAGGGGATTCTCACATCTCAACATAATAAAAACCAAGTACAGATCTCGTCTGTCACATGCTTGTCTCTCAGCCATGATGCACATTCACCTGTCAAAGCAGACCACAGAGACATTTGACCCAAAGCCTGCTGTTGACCAATCGGAGGCTCAACCAAGGACAGGGAGGTGCATCTGCAGCATCTCCATCATCTACCATGCAGGAAGCTGAAGCAGAGGATAGTGGGGGCAACACTGAAGAGGACAGTGGTGGCGGCACTGAGGAGGACAGTGAGGAAGACTGCACTTCTTAAGACCACGCTACATATGGGGTGAGTACCAGACACCATCTGCTGGTACTCACCTGAGTAACTCACTGAAAAGGTTATGTGCACCCCTGTTTATAAATATATTTGATTGATTGTTAGGTTTATGGTTTATATGGCAAAAAACAGTATGGGTTTATGGCACTATTGCTCCTCCTTGTGGCCGAATGTGGGTACTAAATAATTCATTAATGACACTTGCTTGGCTCATAATCTGAGGTAGCAACTGTGTCAGATCTACAAATCCATTAGCTAGACCACCCGATTAGACAACAATCACCCCATTACATCCATTTGGTTTGCAACTCAGTGAACCTGCGCAGCATTCGCTCAATTTGATGCCTACGAACGAAGATTTCGATGCATATCAAATTACCCAGCAGCCTTTTAGAAACAACAAGTCCTCAAAGAAAAGGTTATTTCTTAATTAAAAAATGTCTTCTGCTGTTTAAATTGGCCACATCTTGAAAAAGAGGACAGGGATATGCGTTTTGTTTAGATTGTACACTTTTTTCTTAAAACAAATATGGTTAACCATGACCAGAAAATGTTTAATGATTGATGGCTTTGCGCCAGCCATCACCTCTTAAACTGTGTCTCACCTCACTATTGGTGACCACAACATGTACTCAGGTGAACAGTGTGTGCATTCACCAAGTAGCTGTAACCTTGTTAATAATAAGTTACTTGAGGTAAACCTACAGGGTTAACGCTCACCAAGTAGCCGTAACCTTGTTAATAATAAGTTACCTGAGGTAAACCTACAGGGTTAACGCTCACCAAGTAGCCGTAACCTTGTTAATAATAAGTTACCTGAGGTAAACCTACAGGGTTAACGCTCACCAAGTAGCCGTAACCTTGTTAATAATAAGTTACCTGAGGTAAACCTACAGGGTTAACGCTCACCAAGTAGCCGTAACCTTGTTAATAATAAGTTACCTGAGGTAAATCTACAGGTTTAACGCTCACCAAGTAGCCATAACCTTGTTAATAATGAGTTACCTGAGGTAAACCTACAGGGTTAACGCTCACCAAGTAGCCGTAACCTTGTTAATAATAAGGTACCTGAGGTAAACCTACAGGGTTAACGCTCACCAAGTAGCCGTAACCTTGTTAATAATAAGTTACCTGAGGTAAACCTACAGGGTTAATGCAGGCAGGTCTCATTGATAACAATAGTGAAGCTGGTATTGTGACGCAGAACAATGGGCAGGGAATAGAACGTTCTGAATGCGAGTCGGTGTCACGGAGCTCAATAGAACTAATAGGAGCTGGTAGGGTGAAAAATGCCCAAACATAAGGCCTGTTTTTTCGCGATTACTTCATAACCAAGGAAAGAAGGTAATATTATTCAACTGGGCTCCATGGCGGATGCAATGAACTAATTTTATCAGAAATAAACGTTGTAAAAAATGTCACTTGAGGCGCCCCGAAAATAATATTCAAAATGTCAGTCCTTGGACACAAAGCTCAGCTGGTAGAGCACGGCGCTTGTAACGCCAAGGTAGTGGGTTCGATCCCCGGGACAACCCATGCACAAAAAAAAAGAAATGTATGCACGCATGACTTTAAGTCACTTTGGATAAAAGCGTCTGCTAAATGGCATATTATATTATTATACAAAGGGGTTAAACACTAAAGTTACCGTCCATCTAGTGAAGAGAGGAGAACCGGACAGAGGGAGCGTAGGCCAGCATCCATCAACGAGAGAAGGAGAAGCCCTCCACGGTATTTAACAGGTGGAAGAAACAACCAGGGAGCTCCATCGGTCCACAAGAAATGCAGGCAGCCGGTGATGATGTAGTGGTAGCTAGGATAACTAGGATGCTGCTGGTAGAGTAGCTAGCTTAGCTAGCTGTACCGACTAGCTTGGCTAGCTAGCAGGTCGTTCGTCTGTGCCTCGAGGATGATGACGAATCCGGTGAACCACACATTTAAACAAGAATAGCGAGTGAAAAGGATCTGGCTACACTCATACTGTCACTGACCATTACGCAAAAAGCAAATTGAACAATAAACTTCGGCGTCTCAACACTGTAGCGAACTCCGTCGTTATTCCCCAAGATCACCTCAGACCACTCTGCGCGTAACTGGACAATATGCTTGGCGCCAAACCGTAAGTGGACGCGGACAGTTCTGTACGGGAACGCGGACAGTTCCAGAACACGGACATGAGCAGAGCCACACAATAAACTAAAAGCAGTCTTTAAAGTCGGGTACATTAGTAATCTTCTTTTTTTATTATGTCAAACAAAAATTATTTGTTTTTTAAAACAATATTTTGAGATCTGGGCACGTATCCAAAAAGCGTCTTAGAGTAGAAAATTGGTCCTCTCTCTCCCCAGACAGACTAATTTTAGACCACTAACCCCTAAACAGAGATACAGCATGTTGGTTGTGGTTAACACAGTGACAACTAATTCTTGAATGTACATCTGCTGCACTCTCAGAGAAATAAGTAGTACTGCTAGGTTTTACACAGTCAAATGTAACAAATAACTACATTTTTTATAAAGAACTGTACACATGATACATTTGTAACATCAATATAACTTTTAAAAAATTAAATAACAAATCCAGTAATATGAGATCTGTATGTAAAACATTTACCTTTGAATTTAGCAGATGTTTTTGTCCAGGGCCTGGTATCCCAAAAGCATCTTAAGGCTAAGTTCTTCGTTAGAACCTTCGTAGGAGCATTGTTAAATCTCTGAGCTGTTTCCCAAAACCATCGTTATTAACGTTGCACTTGAAAACGCTCATATTCTAACACCTGCCTCAGACCACTTGTAGAACAGCCAAGTGGTGCGCGTCACCAGCCTGGCCCGGCCTGTTCCTGCCCCTCGCACCAAGCCAGTGGTGCGCGTCGCCAACCCGGTTCGGCCTGTTCCTGTCCCTCGCACCAAGCCAGTGGTGCGCGTCGCCAGCCCGGCCTGTTCCTGCTTCCCGCACTAAGCCAGTGGTGTGCGTTCCCAGTACGGTTCGGTCCGTTCCTGCTCCTCGCATCAAGCCAGTGGTGTGCGTCGCCAGCCTGGTCCGGCCTGTTCCTGTCCCTCGCACCAAGCCAGTGGTGCGCGTCGCCAGCCAAGGTCCGGCCTGTTCCTGTCCCTCGCACCAAGCCAGTGGTGTGCGTCGCCATCCCGGTCCGGCCTGTTCCTGCTCCTCGCACCAAGCCAGTGGTGCGTGTGTCCAGTTCTGCACGGCCCGTGCCTGTTCCACCGGTGCCGGTCAGCTGCTCCACTCCGGAGCCAGAGCAATCCGCTCCACCGGTGCCTGATCCAGCTCCGGTTAGCTGCTCCACTCCGGAGCCAGAGCAATCCGCTCCACCGGGGTCCAGTCCAGCTCCGGTCAGCGGATCCACTCCGGAGCCAGAGCAGTCCGCTCCACCGGTGCCCAGTTCAGCTCCGGTCAGCTGCTCCACTCCGGAGCCAGAGCAATCCGCTCCACCGGGGTCCAGTCCAGCTCCGGTCAGCGGCTCCACTCCGGAGCCAGAGCAGTTCGCTCCACTGTCGTCGGGTCCAGCTCCAGTCAGCGGTTCCAGTCCAGACCCAGACGGGGGGTACTGTCACGCCCTGACTCAGGGGACTCGTATATGTTGAGTCAGGGTGTGTATATTCTTTGTGGTGATGTTCTATGTGGTGTTTTCTATGTTTAGATCTAGTATGTGTAGATCTATGTTGGCCGGTGTGGTTCCCAATCAGAGGCAGCTGTAGCTCGTTGTCTATGATTGGGGATCATACTTAGGCAGCCTATTGGCACTAGTGGGTTATGGGATCTTTTTCCGTGTTAAGGTATGTTGTGTTGCGCTGCCTTGGACTTCACGTATCGTTTGTTTATTGTTTTGTCGTTGTGTTTATTCGTTAATAAACATGTATGCATATCACACTGCGCCTTGGTCCATCCCGTCTATAAACGAGCGTGACAGTCATGCACAAAGTAGATGTCCTAACCGACTTGCCAAAACTATAGTTTGTTATCGAGAAATTTGTGGAGTGGTTGAAAAACGATTTTAATGACTCCAACCTAAGTGTATGTAAACTAGGTAGGGGTAAAAGTGACTAGGCAATCAGGATATAGATTACATCTCCTCATCCAGGGAGTGCACACACACACACACACACACACACACACACACACACACACAGGGAGGGAATGTTGTGTTAGTTTAATATTGTTTCAGGACTATGAAAATAGAAAAAAGGATTAGCCTATGGATTATGAAAACAACAAAAAGAAATGGTAAAATGGGAGAGGAGAAATGACTAGAGACAGTGTTGTTTAACTCACTGACCATGACCCATGAGTTCTTCTTACCTTTGTTCAGTAGAAAAGTCTCCCTCTCTAAAGTTTAGAGGTTGACTCATAGACCAGTCACTCTTCATGGACACACAGCTGGGTACAGGGGAGGCTGGTCTCTCCTGCTTGATTGGACTTCAACACAACAGAGACAAACATTAGATCTCTCATCTACTCTGAGGTCAGATGGGGAAAAAAGAGTTTAATTCCAAAACGCTATATATCAATTTTCAGAAATGTTGGTCAATTAGCTTTTATTGCTTAAATCAATTATTAAACCACTACAAGGCTTTATAAAGGTGTCTAAAGTGTGTAATTTCCACTTACAAATGTCAGACCTGATTTGCCCTGATGAAAAATGTATCAACCCCTATAGAACATATCCCTTAATTATAATCCACCTAAATATGCACATTTGCTATTGCTGCAGGATTATGTTCCTTCTGTGAGAAACTGGGTCAAATTAAGATATGGCATCTGTAAATGCATTCATCTTAAGGTAGCTAGGTGAGACAACCACGCATCACAGTCAAATATACAGGATACGAACATTACATTCCAGCTAAACAATGGTTTTAAATCACATCTAAAATCTACAATAGTTATATTGAAGTTACCTATTAGTAATCATTTCTGATGAAAAAACACAAATGTGATTTTCACTTCTCCTATATAGCGTTTTGGAATATTAATTATTAAACAAATTGTCATCTCACCTCTTAGCTTTGGTGTCATGTTCCCCAGAGAGACTCATTTTAGAGGCAGGGCCCCCCTCCTCTCTCTCCCCAGAGAGACTCATTTTAGACCACTGACCCCTAAACAGAGATGCAGCATGTTGGTTGTTGTTAACACAGTGACAACTAACAACTAACTCTGTTCTCTTTTATTCATGATCTCTTAGAAATAAAACAGTTTACTAACAGACACATCCAAACAATCAGGTGATCAAATCAAATCAAATCAAATTTTATTGGTCACATGCGCCGAATACAACAGGTGCAGACATTACAGTGAAATGCTTACTTACAGCCCTTAACCAACAGTGCATTTATTTTAAACAAAAAAAGTAAGAATTAAACAACAACAAAAAAAGTGTTGAGAAAAAAAGAGCAGAAGTAAAATAAAGTGACAGTAGGGAGGCTATATATACAGGGGGGTACCGTTGCAGAGTCAATGTGCGGGGGCACCGGCTAGTTGAGGTAGTTGAGGTAATATGTACATGTGGGTAGAGTTAAAGTGACTATGCATAAATACTTAACAGAGTAGCAGCAGCGTAAAAAGGATGGGGTGGTGGGGCAGTGTAAATAGTCCGGGTAGCCATGATTAGCTGTTCAGGAGTCTTATGGCTTGGGGGTAGAAGCTGTTGAGAAGTCTTTTGGACCTAGACTTGGCACTCCGGTACCGCTTGCCGTGCGGTAGCAGAGAGAACAGTCTATGACTAGTGTGGCTGGAGTCTTTGACAATTTTGAGGGCCTTCCTCTGACACCGCCTGGTATAGAGGTCCTGGATGGCAGGAAGCTTTGCCCCAGTGATGTACTGGGCCGTACGCACTACCCTCTGTAGTGCCTTGCGGTCAGAGGCCAAGCAGTTGCCATACCAGGCGGTGATGCAACCAGTCAGGATGCTCTCGATGGTGCAGCTGTAGAATTTTTTGAGGATCTGAGGACCCATGCCAAATCTTTTTAGTCTCCTGAGGGGGAATAGGCTTTGTCGTGCCCTCTTCACGACTGTATTGGTGTGTTTGGACCATGATAGTTCGTTGGTGATGTGGACACCAAGGAACTTGAAGCTCTCAACCTGTTCCACTACAGCCCCGTCGATGAGAATGGGGGCGTGCTCAGTCCTCTTTTTTTTCCTGTAGTCCACAATCATCTCCTTTGTCTTGGTCACGTTGAGGGAGAGGTTGTTGTCCTGGCACCACACGGACAGATCTCTGACCTCCTCCCTATAGGCTGTCTCATTGTTGTCGGTGATCAGGCCTACCACTGTTGTGTCGTCGGCAAACTTAATGATGGTGTTGGAGTCGTGCCTGGCCATGCAGTCATGGGTGAACAGAGAGTACAGGAGGGGACTGAGCACGCACCCCTGAGGGGCCCCCGTGTTGAGGATCAGTGTGGCAGATGTGTTGTTACCCTTACCACCTGGGGGCGGCCCGTCAGGAAGTCCAGGATCCAGTTGCAGAGGGAGGTGTTTAGTCCCAGGATCCTTAGCTTAGTGATGAGCTTAGAGGGCACTATGGTGTTGAATGCTGAGCTGTAGTCAATGAATAGCATTCTCACGTAGGTGTTCCTCTTGTCCAGGTGGGAAAGGGCAGTATGGAGTGCGATAGAGATTGCATCATCTGTTGATCTGTTGGGGCGGTATGCAAATTTGAGTGGGTCTAGGGTTTCTGGGATTATGCTGTTGATGTGAGCCATGACCATCTTTCAAAGCACTTCATGGCTACAGACGTCAGTGCTACGGGTCGGTAGTCATTTAGGCAGGTTATCTTAGAGTTCTTGGGCACGGGGACTATGGTGGTCTGCTTGAAACATGTTGGTATTACAGACTCAGTCAGGGACATGTTGAAAATGTCAGTGAAGACACTTGCCAGTTGGTCAGCACATGCTCGGAGTACACGTCCTGGTAATCCGTCTGGCCCTGCGGCCTTGTGAATGTTGACCTGCTTAAAAGTCTTACTCACATCGGCTACGGAGAGCGTGATCACATAGTCATCCGGAACAGCTGGTGCTCTCATGCATGTTTCAGTGTTGCTTGCCTCGAAGCGAGCATAGAAGTGGTTTAGCTCGTCTGGTAGGCTTGTGTCACTGGGCAGCTCGCGGCTGTGCTTCCCTTTGTAGTCTGTAATAGTTTTCAAGCCCTGCCACATCCGACGAGCGTCAGAGCCAGTGTAGTATGATTCAATCTTAGACCTGTATTGACTCTTTGCCTGTTTGATGGTTCGTCGGAGGTCATAGCGGGATTTCTTATAAGCGTCCGGGTTAGAGTCCCGTTCCTTGAAAGCGGCAGCTCTACCCTTTAGCTCAGTGCGGATGTTTCCTGTAATCCATGGCTTCTGGTTGGGGTATGTACGTACGGTCACTGTGGGGACGACATCATCGATGCACTTATTGATGAAGCCAGTGACTGATGTGGTGTACTCCTCAATGCTGTCTGAAGAATCCCGGAACATGTTCCAGTCTGTGCTAGCAAAACAGTCCTGTAGCTTAGCATCTGCGTCATCTGACCACTTTTTTATTAACCGAATCACTGGTGCTTCCTGCTTCAGTTTTTGCTTATAAGCAGGAATCAGGAGGATAGAGTTATGGTCAGATTTGCCAAATGGAGGGCGAGGGAGAGCTTTGTATGCGTCTCTGTGTGTGGAGTAAAGGTGGTCTAGAGTTTTTTTCCCTCTGGTTGCACATTTAACATGCTGGTAGAAATTAGGTAGAACGGATTTAAGTTTCACTGCATTAAAGTCCCCGGCCACTAGGAGCGCTGCATCTGGATGAGCGTTTTCCTGTTGATTAATGGCCTTGTACAACTCATTCAGTGCAATCTTAATGCCAGCATTGGTTTGTGGTGGTAAATAGACAGCTATGAAAAATATAGATGAAAACTCTCTTGGTAAATAGTGTGGTCTACAGCTTATCATAAGATACTCTACCTCAGGCGAGCAAAACCTCGAGACTTCCTTAGTATTTGATTTTGTGCACCAGCTGTTGTTTACAAATATACACAGACCGCCACCCCTTGTCTTACCAGAGTCAGCCGTTCTGTCCTGCCGATGTAGCGTATAGCCTGCTAGCTGAATGTTATCATTGTTGTCGTTCAGCCACGACTCCGTGAAACATAAGATATTACAGTTTTTAATGTCCCGTTGGTAGGATAACCGTAATCTTAAATCGTCCATTTTATTCTCAAAAGCTTGAACGTTGGCTAATAGGATTGATGGAAGAGGCAGTTTACTCGCTCGCCGTCGGATCCTTACAAGGCACCCGGATCTGCGTCCGCGATATCTCCGTCTCTTCCTCACGCGAATGACGGGGATTTGGGCCTTGTCGGGTGTCTGTATGATATCCTTCGCGGCCGCCTCGTTGAAGAAAAAATCTTCGTCCAATGCGAGGTGAGTAATCGCTGTCCTGATATCCAGAAGCTCTTTTTGGTTATAAGAGACGATGGCAGAAACATTATGTACAAAATAAATTACAAATAACGCGGAAAAACACACATAATAGTACAATTGGTTAGAGGGTTGGTTAGAGGGCTGTAAAACGGCAGCCATCTTCTCCGGCGCTTCTCTCACACCGGTGATGTAATGCAATTACTTTTTCTAGCCCAATGACTACTCAAAACCCACCAACAAGGCCTGAAAACTAGGCCAAAACATAGACCCTGATAGGCCTACATCTTATTTCAGACAGCCTCCAGTAGCCTGGGCAACATGTAGGCAAGATGTAAGCTGAATGATTTAGCAACTTGCTTAGTTGAAATTGACAGATTAATTTATTTAACATGAATAGCAAGCCGATTTTGAGGTAGGAAGTGCTTCTGTTGCCCAGTAGCCTGCTGGAATAGTGTACTGAGAATGGGGTCATAATTTCAATCACTGAATAAAGTGGAAGTTGGGAGAGTTTTATTCGGGTGGTTCAGTGAAACAATTATAGTTTCTGAGGTGGAAGTTGGGAGAGTTATATTTTTTTTGGTGAGGGAGGCCTGCTCTCTCCTTTCCCAGATGTTTAGTTCATTTCATTCCGATCTCCTCTGCATTATTGTAGGCATCTGCTGCAGCCTGTCAACTATGCCTCTGCCTATCCCTGTTCTCTCCTCTCCGCACAGGCTACACAAACGCCTCACACCGCGTGGCTGCTGCCTCTCTAACCTGGTGGTCCCTGCACGCACCACACACCTGGAGTTCCAGGTCTCAGGCAGCCTCTGGAACTGCCGTTCTGCCGCCAACAAGGCTGACTTCATCCCAGCCTATTCTACCCTCCAGTCCCTCGACTTCCTGGCGCTGACGGAAACATGGATTACCACTGAAAACACTGCTACTCCTACTGCTCTCTCCTCGTCTGACCATGTGTTCTCGCATACCCCGAGAGCATCTGGTCAGAGGGGTGGTGGCACAGGAATCCTCATCTCTCCCAAGTGGTCATTCTCAATTTTTTCCCCTAACCCATCTGTCTATCTCCTCATTTGAATTCCACGCTGTCACAGTCACTAGCCCATTTAAGCTTAATATCCTTGTCATCTATCGCCCTCCAGGTTCCCTTGGAGAGTGCATCAATGAGCTTGACGCCTTGATAAGTTCCTTTCCTGAGGATGGCTCACCCTTCACAGTTTTGGGGGATTTCAACCTCCCTACGTCTACATTTGACTCATTTCTCTCTGCCTCCTTCTTTCCAATCCTCTCCTCTTTTGACCTCACCCTCTCACCGTCCCCCTACTCACAAGGCAGGCAATACGCTTGACTTCATCTTTACTAGATGTTGCTCTTCTACTAATCTCACTGCAACTCCCCTCCATGTCTCCGACCACTACTTTGTATCCTTTTCTCTCTCGCTCTCCTCCAACACTACTCACTCTGCCCCTACACAGATGGTAACGCGCCGCCGCGACCTTCGCTCTCTCTCTCCCACTACTCTCTCCTCTTCCATCCTATCATCTCTTCCCTCTGCTAAATCCTTCTCCCTCCAATCTCCTGATTCTGCCTCCTCAACCCTCCTCTCCTCCCTTTCTGCATCCTTTGACTCCCTGTGTCCCCTATCCTCCCGGCCGGCTCGGTCCTCCCCTCCAGCTCCGTGGCTTGATGACTCATTGCGAGCTCACAGAACAGAGCTCCGGGCAGTGGAGCGGAAATGGAAGAAAACTAAACTCCCTGCCGACCTGGCATCTTTTCACTCCCTCCTCTCTACATTTTCTTCATCTGTTTCTGCTGCTAAGGCCACTTTCTACCACTCTAAATTCCAAGCATCTGCCTCTAACCCTAGGAAGCTCTTTGCCACATTCTCCTCACTGCTGAATCCTCCCCCCCACCCCCCCCTCCTCCCTCTCTGTGGATGACTTCGTCAACCACTTTGAAAAGAAGGTTGACGACATCCGATCCTCGTTTGTTAAGTCTAATGACACTGCTGGTCCTGCTCACACTGCCCTACCCTATGCTTTGACTTCTTTCTCCCCTCTCTCTCCAGATAAAATCTTGCAACTAGTGACTGCAGGCCGCCCAACAACCTGCCCGCTTGACCCCATCCCCTCCTCTCTTCTCCAGACCATCTCCGGTGACCTTCTCCCCTACCTCACCTCGCTGATCAACTCATCCTTGACCGCTGGCCATGTCCCTTCCGTCTTCAAGAGAGCGAGAGTTGCACCCCTTCTCAAAAAACCAACACTCGATCACACTGATGTCAACAACTACAGACCAGTATCCCTTCTTTCTTTTCTTTCCAAAACTATTGAGCGTGCCGTCTTTAGCCAACTCTCTTGCTATCTCTCTCAGAATGACCTTCTTGATCCAAACCAGTCAGGTTTCAGGACTGGTCATTCAACTGAGACTGCTCTTCTCTGTGTCACGGAGGCTCTCCGCACTGCTAAAGCTAACTCTCTCTCCTCTGCTCTTGTCCTTCTAGACCTGTCTGCTGCCTTTGATACTGTGAACCATCAGATCCTCCTCTCCACCCTCTCCGAGCTGGGCATATCCGGCGCGGCTCACTCCTGGATTGCGTCCTACCTGACCGGTCGCTCCTACCAAGTGGCGTGGCGAGAAGCTGTCTCCGCACCACGTGCTCTCACCACTGGTGTCCCCCAGGGCTCAGTTCTAGGCCCTCTCCTCTTCTCCCTATACACCAAGTCACTTGGCTCTGTCATATCCTCACATGGCCTCTCCTATCATTGCTACGCTGACGATACACAACTAATCTTCTCCTTTCCCCCTTCTGATAACCAATTGGCGAATCGCATCTCTGCATGTCTGGCTGACATATCAGTATGGATGACGGATCACCACCTCAAGCTGAACCCTGGCAAGACGGAGCTGCTCTTCCTCCCGGGGAAGGACTACCCGTTCCATGATCTCGCCATCACGGTTGACAACTCCGTTGTGTCCTCCTCCCAGAGTGCGAAGAGCCTTGGCGTGACCCTGGACAACACCCTGTCGTTCTCCGCTAACATCAAGGCGGTGACCCGATCCTGCAGGTTCATGCTCTACAACATTCGGAGAGTACGACCCTGCCTTACACAGGAAGCGGCACAGGTCCTAATCCAGGCACTTGTCATCTCCCGTCTGGATTACTGAAACTCGCTGTTGGCTGGGCTCCCTGCCTGTGCCATTAAACCCCTACAACTCATCCAGAATGCCGCAGCCCGTCTGGTGTTCAACCTTCCCAAGTTCTCTCACGTCACCCCCCTCCTCTGCACACTCCACTGGCTTCCAGTTGAAGCTCGCATCCGTTACAAGACCATGGTGCTTGCCTATGGAGCAGTGAGGGGAACGGCACCTCCGTACCTTCAGGCTCTGATCAGTCCCTACACCCAAACGAGGGCATTGCGTTCATCCACCTCTGGCCTGCTGGCTCCCTTCCTCTGCGGAAGCATAGTTCCCGCTCAGCCCAGTCAAAACTGTTCGCTGCTCTGGCACCCCAATGGTGGAACAAGCTCCCTCACGACGCCAGGACAGCGGAGTCACTCACCACCTTCCGGAGACATTTGAAACCCCACCTCTTTAAGGAATACCTGGGATCGGATGAAGTAATCCTTCTACCCCCCCCCCCCCCCCACCCCCCAAAAAAAAATATTAAAAAAATTATTTAAAAAAAAAAAAAAACGTTGGTCAAGTGGTTAACCCACTGGCTATAGGGTGAATGAACCAATTTGTAAGTCGCTCTGGATAAGAGCGTCTGCTAAATGACGTAAATGTAAATGTAATGTAAATGTAGGCCCATGCTTGTCAACAACAGCCAGGTTATTTTTTTACCTGTAGCCTAATCTGGCTGACTGCTACCTTCAATCTAATGCATTCTAACATCTGATCAGCAATTGAGATAGAACTGTGACCATGGTGACACTGAATGAACTAAACACGGCCATTAATAATTACATAATAACACAAGGCTACAACAACAATACACTGAAGTTAAAGGCTATTAATGACATCTGTTTGCCAGCTCCAGGTTGGCTACACAAGTGGCACAAAATGATTTGCATCGACTCCAGTCATTTCAACATATTTATAGTATAAAATGGCAGGCTACAGTAGCCTAGACAGGCATAACAATGAATAGGCTACTTGATGGCCAACAGATCTATCATTCTCCACATTTAATGTCAGTTTCATTGTGGAGGTTTTCTCATAACAGAAGCACATGATGGAGTTCCATAACTTCCATTTCAAATTTCCACTCGAGACCCAAGAACTGAGCATGTGTAAAAACCTTCGCATGATATGGTTTTCCATAAGCAAAGTCGACATTAGAATGCAGTTTAAACCACCTCCGACAGAATGTATCTAACGTGCTCTAGAGAGCCTAAAGTAGTTTTCCTGTGATTTGTCACCTTATTTCTTGATGTGCATCAGTTCTACAGCGTTAATATGTTTCATGGAATAAGGGTTGTAAAATAGGTGTCTCCATAATGATAATGATAATGGCCTACCTTATAACACTAAGGCCTACTGTCATCAGTTAGAACGGTTTAATAAGGTTGATAAGGTTGATAATACTGTTTGCGTAATAGTGTCAAAGATAACACCTTACAGTCTCATTCACATTATCTCAAGAGATACTGAAATGAATAACATTTATCCACCCCTGTTCCCCAGACAAAATTAACATTTGTTGTATCATTTAAATGCAAGAAATCCATAATTCTGCAGGAGTTCATATAATATTAGGTTACAGGCCTACAGTCAGTGTCCAGATTTCAGTTACTATTCCATTTAACCCATATGAAAATGCATAAAATTCCCTTTCAGGATCCATATTTTGGTATTTTTAAGGTAAATGATGAAGACTGCTGTCTATCGAAACGTTGGTCATCAGGTTATTACATTATTTCATCTGAGCTCAGAGTGAGACTCTCCTTTTCTTTTACAAGTGTTCTACTCTGTTAGCCAGCACCTCTCCTAAACAGGTGTTCTACTCTGTTAGCCAGCACCTCTCCTAAACAGGTGTTCTACTCTGCTACCCAGCACCTCTCCTAAACAGGTGTTCTACTCTGCTACCCAGCACCTCTCCTAAACAGGTGTTCTACTCTGCTACCCAGCACCTCTCCTAAACAGGTGTTCTCCTCTGCTAGCCAGCACCTCTCCTAAACAGATGTTCTACTCTGCTACCCAGCACCTCTCCTAAACAGGTGTTCTACTCTGCTACCCAGCACCTCTCCTAAACAGGTGTTCTCCTCTGCTACCCAGCACCTCTCCTAAACAGGTGTTCTACTCTGCTACCCAGCACCTCTCCTAAACAGGTGTTCTACTCTGCTAGCCAGCACCTCTCCTAAACAGGTGTTCTACTCTGCTAGCCAGCACCTCTCCTAAACAGGTGTTCTCCTCTGTTACCCAGCACCTCTCCTAAACAGGTGTTCTCCTCTGTTAGCCAGCACCTCTCCTAAACAGGTGTTCTCCTCTGTTACCCAGCACCTCTCCTAAACAGGTGTTCTACTCTGTTACCCAGCACCTCTCCTAAACAGGTGTTCTACTCTGTTAGCCAGCACCTCTCCTAAACAGGTGTTCTACTCTGCTAGCCAGCACCTCTCCTAAACAGGTGTTCTACTCTGCTAGCCAGCACCTCTCCTAAACAGGTGTTCTCCTCTGTTAGCCAGCACCTCTCCTAAACAGGTGTTCTCCTCTGTTACCCAGCACCTCTCCTAAACAGGTGTTCTACTCTGTTACCCAGCACCTCTCCTAAACAGGTGTTCTACTCTGTTAGCCAGCACCTCTCCTAAACAGGTGTTCTACTCTGCTACCCAGCACCTCTCCTAAACAGGTGTTCTACTCTGTTACCCAGCACCTCTCCTAAACAGGTGTTCTACTCTGCTAGCCAGCACCTCTCCTAAACAGGTGTGTGTTTCTTTCCCCTCCAGTTTAAGGTAAAGGACGACTTTATATTTAAAGCCTTTTGGAATCCACATTTTCCACTAAATAAGAAGTGATATTTCCTGGGGCCAGAAAAGGCTCTGCATGGTAGGAATGGCCCAGCAGCACTCCAACACTAGTTTGGTGAATTCCAAATGTTCCCTTTATTCTAGATTATTAACCTGAAATACTCACTTTACTTTCAAACTGCGTTGCAGTTTAGAGATTAAACTATGAGCTGCTCTGTCATCTCAAAATGGCCCCTGTACAGATACTTTGTTATTTTCAGTTTCAACTGCAGTCATGGCCTCACCCATTTATATACCAATAGTAACCAGAGGGTGGCGCTAACAGTCAGTTGCATGTGACAGCAGTATCTGATGACATGGTACCGAATCTCGCTTTAAAAATGTTTATAGTCCTTCTTCAAGACATCTCTTACATTATTTTAGCTAAACTTATAATTTACTCGAAACCAGATTTAGCTGTTTTTTTTCTCTCCAAAAAATGATTTACTGTAGGCCTATAATAATTGTTAACAGTCCTCAAATAAACTGTCTTAAAAAATCTGATAATTAGTTGAATCAGGTGTGTAAATGCTGGGCAAGAACAAAAGGATTGAGACACCCTGAGATAAACATCAAACCATATCATTGAAAAGCTCCTGCACCATCTTCACCAGACGTTTTGCTGATAACGAAACCCAAGATCTGAGCATGTGTAAAAACATTCGCATGATATGGTTTTCCATAAGCAAAGTCGACATTAGAATGCAGTTTAAACCACCTCCGACAGAATGTATCTAACGCTCTCTAGAGCGCCTAAAGTAGTTTTCCCGTGATTTGCCACCTTATTTCTTGATGAGCATCAGTTCTACAGCGTTAATATGTTTTATGGAATAAGGGTTGTAAAATAGGTGTCTCCTTAATGACAATCTAAATAACATGTATAATAGTCTACCTTATATCTCATTCCAGGTATTCATTCTCTTACTCTGTCCATTAGAATAGATTATTGTTCAGAAATACTTACTTTATTTTTCAGTTCTCTCCATATAGTGTTTTCTGCTCTGTCATCTCCAAATGGATCCTGTACTTTCAGTTTCAGCTCAGCCGTCTCCCCACCCTGATAATCAAGTGTTTTATTGGTATCTTCCACTAGATGGCAGTAAACCCCTGCTGTAACAGCCACCACGTTTACATGCACACCAATATCCCGTTATTATTCAGGATACTTCAGTATTCTGTTTTTGAGTTGATGCATGTTCACATCTTATCCCTGTTACAGATGTTTCTGAGGTCTGCTCAGGCTCAGTTTCACATATCATATGTGATTATGTTTTCATCTGATTGTCAAACAAATCACTTCAAAAAGTAGGCCACCTGTGCAGTTTGATCCAGTCAGCCAGATCCTGTGCAAAATGTCCAAATGTCATCATTTAGAAGGGTTTAATAAGGTTGATGAGGTTGAAAATACTGTTTGCATAATAGTGTCAAAGATAACACCTTACAGTCTCATTCACATTATCTCAAGAGATACTGAAATGAATAACATTTATCCACCCCTGTTCCCCAGACAAAATTAACATTTGTTGTATCATTTAAATGCAAGAAATCCATAATTCTGCAGGAGTTAATATTATATTAGGTTACAGGCCTACAGTCAGTGTCCAGATTTCAGTTACTATTCCATTTAACCCATTTAAAAATGCATCAAATTCCCTTTCAGGATCCATATTTTGGTATTTTTAAGGTAAATGATTAAGACCGCTGTCTGTTGAAACATTGGCCATCAGGTTATTACATTATTTCATCTGAGTTCATATAGTGAGACTCTCCTTTTCTTTTACAAGTGTTCTCCTCTGTTACCCAGCCCCTCTCCTAAACAGGTGTTCTACTCTGCTAGCCAGCACCTCTCCTAAACAGGTGTTCTACTCAGTTACCCAGCACCTCTCCTAAACAGGTGTTCTACTCTGTTAGCCAGCACCTCTCCTAAACAGGTGTTCTACTCTGTTAGCCAGCACCTCTCCTAAACAGGTGTTCTACTCTTTTACCCAGCACCTCTTTATATTTAAAGCCTTTTGGAATCCACATTTTACACTAAATAAGAAGTGATATTTCCTGGGGACAGAAAAGGCTCCGCATGGTAGGAATGGCCCAGCAGCACTCCAATACTAGTTTGGTGAATTCCTAATGTTCCCTTTATTCTAGATTATTAACCTGAAATACTCACTTTACTTTCAAACTGCGTTGCAGTTTAGAGATTAAACTATGAGCTGCTCTGTCATCTCAAAATGGCCCCTGTACAGATACTTTGTTATTTTCAGTTTCAACTGCAGTCATGGCCTCACCCCTTTATATACCAATAGTAACCAGAGGGTGGCGCTAACAGTCAGTTGCATGTGATTGCAGTAACTCCTGACATTGTGCTAAATCTTGATTCCTTTTTTTCATAGTCCTTCTTCAAGACATCTCTTACATTATTTTAGCTAAACTTATAATTTACTCCAAACCAGGTTTAGTTGTGTTTTTTTCTTCCAAAATATGATTTACTGTAGGCCTATAACAATTGCTAACAGTGCTCAATTAAACTGTCTTAAAATATTTGATGATTAGTTGAATCAGGTGTGTAAATGCTGGGCAAGAACAAAAGGATTGAGAAACCCTGAGATAAAAATCAAACCATATCATTTAAAAGAACTGAGCATGTGTAAAAACCTTCGCATGATATGGTTTTCCATAAGCAAAGTCGACATTAGAATGCAGTTTAAACCACCTCCGACAGAATGTATCTAACGTGCTCTAGAGCGCCTAAAGTAGTTTTCCTGTGATTTGCCACCTTATTTCTTGATGAGCATCAGTTCTACAGCGTTAATATGTTTCATGGAATAAGGGTTGTAAAATAGGTGTCTCCTTAATGACAATCTAAATAACATGTATAATAGTCTACCTTATATCTCATTCCAGGTATTCATTCTCTTACTCTGTCCATTAGAATGGATTATTGTTCAGAAATACTTACTTTATTTTTCAGTTCTCTCCATATAGTGTTTTCTGCTCTGTCATCTCCAAATGGATCCTGTACTTTCAGTTTCAGCTCAGCCGTCTCCCCACCCTGATAATCAAGTGTTTTATTGGTATCTTCCACTAGATGGCAGTAAACACCTGCTGTAACTAGACTACAACCGTATGTGTTCGGTTTCTTGGTCCTGGTGACTCCTGGGCCCTTATTCATAAAGGCAGTTTCTCAGAGGAGGAGTGCTGATCTAGGATCAGGTCCCCCCTGTCCATCTAATCTGTTTCATTATGATCCATATTTTGGTATTTTTAAGGTAAATGATGAAGACAGCTGACTCTTGAAACGTCGGTTATCAGGTTATTACATTATTTCATCTGAGCTCATAGAGTGAGACTCTCCTTTTCTTTTACAAGTGTTCTACTCTGCTAGCCAGCACCTCTCCTAAACAGGTGTTCTCCTCTGTTACCCAGCACCTCTCCTAAACAGGTGTTCTACTCTGTTAGCCAGCACCTCTCCTAAACAGGTGTTCTCCTCTGTTACCCAGCACCTCTCCTAAACAGGTGTTCTCCTCTGTTACCCAGCACCTCTCCTAAACAAGTGTTCTCCTCTGCTAGCCAGCACCTCTCCTAAACAGATGTTCTACTCTGCTACCCAGCACCTCTCCTAAACAGGTGTTCTACTCTGCTACCCAGCACCTCTCCTAAACAGGTGTTCTACTCTGCTACCCAGCACCTCTCCTAAACAGGTGTTCTGCTCTGTCACCCAGCACCTCCCCTAAACAGGTGTTCTACTCTGCTACCCAGCACCTCTCCTAAACAGGTGTTCTCCTCTGTTACCCAGCACCTCTCCTAAACAGGTGTTCTACTCTGCTACCCAGCACCTCTCCTAAACAGGTGTTCTACTCTGTTAGCCAGCACCTCTCCTAAACAGGTGTTATACTCTGCTACCCAGCACCTCTCCTAAACAGGTGTTCTACTCTGCTAGCCAGCACCTCTCCTAAACAGGTGTTCTCCTCTGTTAGCCAGCACCTCTCCTAAACAGGTGTTCTACTCTGTTACCCAGCACCTCTCCTAAACAGGTGTTCTACTCTGTTAGCCAGTTCCTCTCCTAAACAGGTGTTCTCCTCTGTTAGCCAGCACCTCTCCTAAACAGGTGTTCTACTCTGCTACCCAGCACCTCTCCTAAACAGGTGTTCTACTCTGTTAGCCAGCACCTCTCCTAAACAGGTGTTCTACTCTGTTACCCAGCACCTCTCCTAAACAGGTGTTCTACTCTGCTAGCCAGCACCTCTCCTAAACAGGTGTTCTCCTCTGTTAGCCAGCACCTCTCCTAAACAGGTGTTCTACTCTGTTACCCAGCACCTCTCCTAAACAGGTGTTCTACTCTGTTAGCCAGTTCCTCTCCTAAACAGGTGTTCTCCTCTGTTAGCCAGCACCTCTCCTAAACAGGTGTGTGTTTCTTTTGCCTCCAGTTTAAGGTATAGGACACCTGACTTTATATTTAAAGCCTTTTGGAATCCACATTTTCCACTAAATAACAAGTGATATTTCCTGGGGCCAGAAAAGGCTCTGCATGGTAGGAATGGCCCAGCAGCACTCCAACACTAGTTTGGTGTATTCCAAATGTTCCCTTTATTCTAGATTATTAACCTGAAATACTCACTTTACTTTCAAACTGCGTTGCAGTTTAGAGATGATGAAACTATGAGCTGCTCTGTCATCTCAAAATGGCCCCTGTACAGATACTTTGTTATTTTCAGTTTCAACTGCAGTCATGGCCTCACCCCTTTATATACCAATAGTAACCAGAGGGTGGCGCTAACAGTCAGTTGCATGTGATTGCAGTAACTCCTGACATTGTGCCAAAGCTTGCTTCAATTTTTTTTTATAGTCCTTCTTCAAGACATCTCTTACATTATTTTAGCTAAACTTATAATTTACTCGAAACCAGGTTTAGTTGTGTTTTTTCTCTCCAAAATATGATTTACTGTAGGCCTATAATAATTGTTAACAGTCCTCAAATAAACTGTCTTAAAATATCTGATGATTAGTTGAATCAGGTGTGTAGGTCCTGTGCAAGAACAAAAGGATTTAGAAACCCTGAGATAAACATAAAACCCTATCATTTAAAAGCTCTTCCACCATCTTCACCAGATCTTTTGCTGATAACAAAACCCAAGACCTGAGCATGTGTAAAAACCTTCGCATGATATGGTTTTCCATAAGCAAAGTCGACATTAGAATGCAGTTTAAACCACCTCCGACAGAATGTATCTAACGTGCTCTAGAGCGCCTAAAGTAGTTTTCCTGGGATTTGTCACCTTATTTCTTGATGCGCATCAGTTCTACAGCGTTAATATGTTTCATGGAATAAGGGTTGTAAAATATGTGTCTCCATAATGACAATGATAATAGCCTACCCTATATCTCATTCCAGGTATTCATTCTCTTACTCTGTCCATTAGAATAGATTATTGTTCAGAAATACTTACTTTATTTTTCAGTTCTCTCCATATAGTGTTTTCTGCTCTGTCATCTCCAAATGGATCCTGTATTTTCTGTTTCAGCTCAGCCGTCCCCACCCTGATAATAAAGTGTTTTATTGGTATCTTCCACTAGATGGCAGTAAACACCTGCTGTAACTAGACTTTACAACACCATGCGTTTGGTTTCATGGTCTTGCTGACTCATTCTACATTTACATTTACATCATTTAGCAGAAGCTCTTATCGAGATTACTTCCAGTTGGTCCTGGTGACTCCTGGGCCCTTATTCATAAAGGCAGTTTCCCAGAGGAGGAGTGCTGATCTAGGATCAGGTCCCCCCTGTCCATTTAATCTGTTTCATTATGATCTAAAAGGCTAAACTGATCCCAGATCAGTACTCCTACTCTTTATGAATACTGTCACAGGTGAATCTTCAAGATGAGGCTCATGATTTATGAGTTATATACTTTTTTATCTTTACAGAAATTGTCTTTATTTAAACCAAGGCAGTTTGAGTTAGTAGCGATGAATTTTCAACTGTCCGCTGCTGTAAACCTATGTGATTGGATGTTATAGACCCCCATCTGAACAGTTTCTTTCCCCATGCTGTGGCCCTCACCAACTGGCCATCTGGCCCATAGAGACTAAAGGACTATACACTCTATGCTGCTCACCACATCAAGCCATCTCTGAACTGTACACTACCATCTGGCCCATAGAGACTAAAGGACTATACACTCTATGCTGCACACCACATCAAGCCATCTCTGAACTGTACACTACCATCTGGCCCATAGAGACTAAAGGACTATACACTCTATGCTGCACACCACATCAAGCCATCTCTGAACTGTACACTACCATCTGGCCCATAGAGACTAAAGGACTATACACTCTATGCTGCACACCACATCAAGTAAAGACCACATAGCTACAGTTATATGCTTTTCTGTTTTTACCCACTTTTACAGCCGACTGGTATCCATATGAATCAGTGGAATATACAGACTAGTTAGCCACCTCCCAATAAGGGTTCAGCAACATCAAGCAAGGACCACTAAACAGACAGCCAATGAATGGACTGGTATCCATATGAATCAGTGGAATATACAGACTAGTTAGCCACCTCCCAATAAGGGTTCAGCAACATCAAGCAAGGACCACTAAACAGACAGCCAATGAATGGACTGGTATCCATATGAATCAGTGGAATATACAGACTAGTTAGCCACCTCCCAATAAGGGTTCAGCAACATCAAGCAAGGAGCACTAAACAGACAGCCAATGAATGGACTGGTATCCATATGAATCAGTGGAATATACAGACTAGTTAGCCACCTCCCAATAAGGGTTCAGCAACATCAAGCAAGGAGCACTAAACAGACAGCCAATGAATGGACTGGTATCCATATGAATCAGTGGAATATACAGACTAGTTAGCCACCTCCCAATAAGGGTTCAGCAACATCAAGCAAGGACCACTAAACAGACAGCCAATGAATGGACTGGCATCCATATGAATCAGTGGAATATACAGACTAGTTAGCCACCTCCCAATAAGGGTTCAGCAACATCAAGCAAGGAGCACTAAACAGACAGCCAATGAATGGACTGGTATCCATATGAATCAGTGGAATATACAGACTAGTTAGCCACCTCCCAATAAGGGTTCAGCAACATCAAGCAAGGAGCACTAAACAGACAGCCAATGAATGGACTGGTATCCATATGAATCAGTGGAATATACAGACTAGTTAGCCACCTCCCAATAAGGGTTCAGCAACATCAAGCAAGGAGCACTAAACAGACAGCCAATGAATGGACTGGTATCCATATGAATCAGTGGAATATACTGACTAGTTAGCCACCTCCCAATAAGGGTTCAGCAACATCAAGCAAGGACCACTAAACAGACAGCCAATGAATGGACTGGTATCCATATGAATCAGTAGAATATACAGACTAGTTAGCCACCTCCCAATAAGGGTTCAGCAACATCAAGCAAGGAGCACTAAACAGACAGCCAATGAATGGACTGGTATCCATATGAATCAGTGGAATATACAGACTAGTTAGCCACCTCCCAATAAGGGTTCAGCAACATCAAGCAAGGAGCACTAAACAGACAGCCAATGAATGGACTGGTATCCATATGAATCAGTGGAATATACAGACTAGTTAGCCACCTCCCAATAAGGGTTCAGCAACATCAAGCAAGGACCACTAAACAGACAGCCAATGAATGGACTGGTATCCATATGAATCAGTGGAATATACAGACTAGATAGCCACCTCCCAATAAGGGTTCAGCAACATCAAGCAAGGACCACTAAACAGACAGCCAATGAATGGACTGGTATCCATATGAATCAGTAGAATATACAGACTAGTTAGCCACCTCCCAATAAGGGTTCAGCAACATCAAGCAAGGACCACTAAACAGACAGCCAATGAATGGACTGGTATCCATATGAATCAGTGGAATATACAGACTAGTTAGCCACCTCCCAATAAGGGTTCAGCAACATCAAGCAAGGACCACTAAACAGACAGCCAATGAATGGACTGGTATCCATATGAATCAGTGGAATATACAGACTAGTTAGCCATCTCCCAATAAGGGTTCAGCAACATCAAGCAAGGACCACTAAACAGACAGCCAATGAATGGACTGGTATCCATATGAATCAGTGGAATATACAGACTAGTTAGCCACCTCCCAATAAGGGTTCAGCAACATCAAGCAAGGACCACTAAACAGACAGGCATTAAAATAGTCTTAAAATATTGTTGGCCAACCAAAACGTTAACCCGTAAGGGGATAGGGTGGAATTGTACTGTGAGCTGGCTCAGTCTAAACACATGGCTCTGGGTGGAACCACCTTTTGGCTTTCCACTGAAAAGGGGGTAGCTGCATCCAAATATGGCCAACGGAGTATGGCCGAGTGGGTGTGTCGAAAGGAAAGTAGTGGAAGTGTGGAAAGGAGTGGGTGTGTCGAAAGGAAAGTAGTGGGCGTGTGGAAAGGAGTGGGTGTGTCGAAAGGAAAGTATTGGGCGTGTGGAAAAGGAGTGGGTGTGTCGAAAGGAAAGTAGTGGGCGTGTGGAAAAGGAGTGGGTGTGTCGAAAGGAAAGTAGTGGGCGTGTGGAAAAGGAGTGGGTGTGTCGAAAGGAAAGTAGTGGGTGTGTGGAAAAGGAGTGGGTGTGTCGAAAGGAAAGTAGTGGGCGTGTGGAAAAGGAGTGGGTGTGACGAAAGGAAAGTAGTGGGCGTGTGGAAAGGAGTGGGTGTGTCAAAGCGCTCTGCTATAGGTTAGACGGTTTTGATTGAGCAGTGTTGTTTTTCTTCTGTGTCTTCCCAGGAATCTACCGTACATTGAGCTACCGTACCACCAGAGTTTGGACTTCTGTTTTTAAGCCAGAGGATGAGTCTGAGTCGTATTTCACTGTTAGTTTTACACAAATAATTGTACATTGTCAGTTCTAAAACTGATGATTGTTTATGTGTGATTAAAAGTATTGATGATGGGTGTACTTCATGCGTAGAATGCGTGGCAGCTGTCACCCAGCTACTAGGTAGCTACTTCCCATTGAGTCTGAGTTAGTTTTAGTAGCTACTTCCCATTGAGTCTGAGTTAGTTTTAGTAGCTACTTCCCATTGAGTCTGAGTTAGTTTAGTAGCTACTTCCCATTGAGTCTGAGTTAGTTTTAGTAGCTACTTCCCATTGAGTCTGAGTTAGTTTTAGTAGCTACTTCCCATTGAGTCTGAGTTAGTTTAGTAGCTACTTCCCATTGAGTCTGAGTTAGTTTTAGTAGCTACTTCCCATTAAGTCTGAGTTAGTTTTAGTAGCTACTTCCCATTGAGTCTGAGTTAGTTTTAGTAGCTACTTCCCATTGAGTCTGAGTTAGTTTTAGTAGCTACTTCCCATTGAGTCTGAGTTAGTTTTAGTAGCTACTTCCCATTGAGTCTGAGTTAGTTTAGTAGCTACCTCCCATTGAGTCTGAGTTAGTTTTAGTAGCTACTTCCCATTAAGTCTGAGTTAGTTTTAGCAGCTACTTCCCATTGAGTCTGAGTTAGTAGCCACTAAAACTAACTCAGACTCAATGGGAAGTAGCTACTAAAACTAACTCAGACTCAATGGGAAGTAGCTACTTCCCATTGAGTCTGAGTTAGTTTTAGTAGCTACTTCCCATTGAGTCTGAGTTAGTTTTAGTAGCTACTTCCCATTGAGTATGAGTTAGTTTTAGTAGCTACTTCCCATTGAGTCTGAGTTAGTTTTAGTGGCTACTTCCCAGCCATTGCCAGACAGTAGTGCTTGTCAAGCAGGAGCGAAGGGCGCACAGGTTTGTGTCAAGAACTGCAACGCTGCTGGGTTTTTCACGCTCAACAATTTCCTGTGTGTATCAAGAGTGGTCCACCACCCAAAGGACATCCAGCCAACTTCACACAACTGTGGGAAGCATTGAAGTCAACTTGGGGGTGCAACTCAATATTAGGAATGTGTTCTTAATGTTTTATACACTGTGTATATTTCATATGTCATTTATATTTCATTTATCTTTTCAAGGGCTGATGACAAAGGATTTTTTTTTGTATATATATATTTTTTTTTGGGGGTTACTACATGATTCCATATGTGTTATTTCATAGTTTTGATTTCTTCACTATTATTCTACAATGTAAAAAATAGTAGAAATAAAGAAAAACCCTTGAATGAGTAGGTGTGTCCAAACCTTTGACTGGTAGTGTATATATTACAATTTTATGAACACTTCCTAAGTCATTCCAAAACACTTTTATGACCCAACGAAAGAGCCTTCAGCTATGAGGTCCTATTGGATCTTTCCTAGCTCTGCCGTTGAGAAAGAGCCTTCAGCTATGAGGTCCTATTTGATCTTTCCTAGCTATGCCGTTGAGAAAGAGCCTTCAGCTATGAGGTCCTATTGGATCTTTCCTAGCTATGCCGTTGAGAAAGAGCCTTCAACTATGAGGTCCCTATTGGATCTTTCCTAGCTCTGCCGTTGAGAAAGAGCCTTCAGCTATGAGGTCCTATTGGATCTTTCCTAGCTATGCCGTTGAGAAAGAGCCTTCAGCTATGAGGTCCTATTTGATCTTTCCTAGCTCTGCCGTTGAGGCGCTGAAGCGATCCCACCTGGAACACGGTCCTGCATCATCACCATTACGGCTGTTGTTTGCACCATCCAAAAACAATCCATTGCAATTTTCAAACAGGAAAAGTGGGCATCATTTGAAAGCTTATTCTATTGCCAACATGACTAACTAAGTTCAAATGGTTGGCATCAATGTTCCCTCAAATTTTGGGGAGCACAGAGCACATTTTAGGTCTTGTGAGCGGAAACTTGAACGTTTTGAGAATTTTGTGCAACTTCTGGAACGTATTTACAGTAAACACTGATGCTGTACCCTGACAGTTATAGACAGTAGCCAATAGGCTGTATCCTTACAGTTGTAGACCGTAGCCAATAGGCTGTACCCTGACAGTTGTAGACATTAGCCAATAGGCTGTACCCTGACAGTTGTAGACAGTAGCCAATAGGCTGTACCCTGACAGTTGTAGGCAGTAGCCAATAGGCTGTACCCTGACAGTTGTAGACAGTAGCCAATAGGCTGTACCCTTACAGTTGTAGACAGTAGCCAATAGGCTGTATCCTGACAGTTGTAGACAGTAGCCAATAGGCTTTACCCTGACAGTTGTAGACAGTAGCCAATAGGCTGTACCCTGACAGTTGTAGACAGTAGCCAATAGGCTGTACCCTGACAGTTGTAGACAGTAGCCAATAGGCTGTACCCTGACAGTTGTAGACAGTAGCCAATAAGATGTACCCTGACAGTTTTAGACAGTAGCCAACAGGTTATTGTGTCATTTTGAGCATAATGTAGGTCTACCAACAAAACCAATGGAGTAAATCCCAGAACATTTTTACGTTAATAACTGTTGATTTCTATGATAGAGCCTACAGTAGCCTATATGTGGTGTTCAATGAAGACCTATATTGAATGAGACTTTTAAAAATGTTTTCAAATTATGAAGGGCTTGACATTAATTATTTCTTACTTGGTCTGTAACTTCATGGGCCAAATAGCTGATTGTAAATTGCATTGTATTGTGTTGTATGATGCAAGAAACCACTTTACAAAATACAATTAATTATTATTACCAGACAGAGAATTAGACAATGTCTCAAAATACAACATTGCCCCTTTAATTAAGACGTAAGATTTTTACCTGACTGGCTTTTCAAAGACAGCTTGAAATGTAGCCTAGACGTTTTGTGCTCTTGTAGGGAGCAGTAACTCCTCATTGCCGACCTGTACTTATCTATAACGGGGATAATAACTCGCTAGAAAAGAATGTCGACAAATGCGCTCCGATCTGAGCTGATCCCACCAATAGAATTTTACTCCGTTGTGCTCTGGCTCTGCCTACAACTAAATCACAGACTCAGTCTTGCAAAGTTATATTTGTTTTGGTTTGTTGCATTGAAAAAAGGGGTAATATAATGTTGATTCGATCACAGAAAAGACGTTGATCTGTAATATAGTGCAAACGAATGGGGGCGAACGCAGTGAAGTTCAATGTCTTGCGTCTCTGTGCAGCATGGCATTTCTTCTGCGCAGCAGTCCCGGAAGAAGTAGCTTTTGATTTCTATGATACAGGATACCCTACAGTAGCCTATATGTACAGTGGGGAGTATTTGATACACTGCCGATTTTGCAGGTTTTCCTACTTACAAAGCATGTAGAGGTCTGTAATTTTTATCATAGGTACACTTCAACTGTGAGAGACGGAATCTAAAACAAAAATCCAGAAAATCACATTGTATGATTTTTAAGTAATTAATTTGCATTTTATTGCATGACATAAGTATTTGATACATCAGAAAAGCAGAACTTAATATTTGGTACAGAAACCTTTGTTTGCAATTACAGAGATCATACGTTTCCTGTAGGTCTTGACCTGGTTTGCACACACTGCAGCAGGGATTTTGGCCCACTCCTCCATACAGACCTTCTCCAGATCCTTCAGGTTTCGGGGCTGTCGCTGGGCAATACGGACTTTCAGCTCCCTCCAAAGATTTTCTATTGGGTTCAGGTCTGGAGACTGGCTAGGCCACTCCAGGACCTTGAGATGCTTCTTACGGAGCCACTCCTAAGTTGCCCTGGCTGTGTGTTTCGGGTCGTTGTCATGCTGGAAGACCCAGCCACGACCCATCTTCAATGCTCTTACTGAGGGATGGAGGTTGTTGGCCAAGATCTCACGATACATGGCCCCATCCATCCTCCCCTCAATACGGTGCAGTCGTCCTGTCCCCTTTGCAGAAAAGCATCCCCAAAGAATGATGTTTCCACCATTGCTTCACGGTTGGGATGGTGTTCTTGGGGTTGTACTCATCCTTCTTCTTCCTCCAAACACAGCGAGTGGAGTTTAGACCAAAAAGCTATATTTTTGTCTCATCAGACCACATGACCTTCTCCCATTCCTCCTCTGGGTCATCCAGATGGTCATTGGCAAACTTCAGATGGGCCTGGACATGCGCTGGCTTGAGCAGGGGGACCTTGCGTGCGCTGCAGGATTTTAATCCATGATGGCGTAGTGTGTTACTAATGGTTTTCTTTGAGACTGTGGTCCCAGCTCTCTTCAGGTCATTGACCAGGTCCTGCCGTGTAGTTCTGGGCTGATCCCTCACCTTCCTCATGATCATTGATGCCCCACGAGGTGAGATCTTGCATGGAGCCCCAGACCGAGGGTGATTGACCGTCATCTTGAACATCCTCCATTTTCTAATAATTGCGCCAACAGTTGTTGCCTTCTCACCAAGCTGCTTGCCTATTGTCCTGTAGCCCATCTCAGCCTTGTGCAGGTCTACCATTTTATCCCTGATGTCCTTACACAGCTCTCTGGTCTTGGCCATTGTGGAGAGGTTGGAGTCTGTTTGATTGAGTGTGTGGACAGGTGTCTTTTATACAGGTAACGAGTTCAAACAGGTGCAGTTAATACAGGTAATGAGTGGACAACAGGAGGGCTTCTTAAAGAAAAACTAACAGGTCTGTGAGAGCCGGAATTCTTACTGGTTGGTAGGTGATCAAATACTTATGTCATGCAATAAAATGCAAATTAATTACTTAAAAATCATACAATGTGATTTTCTGGATTTTTGTTTTAGATTCCGTCTCTCACAGTTGAAGTGTACCTATGATAAAAATTACAGACCTCTACATGCTTTGTAAGTAGGAAAACCTGCAAAACCGGCAGTGTATCAAATACTTGTTCTCCCCACTGTATATATATATATAAAACAAACATGTTAACAACACAAGGCATTTATTCTGCGCTGCAGTCGTGGAGGAAGTGCACAGCTTAGAGGGGACATTGGTTGGCATGCATATGCTCCAGGAACGTTTCACCGGTAAATCATGAAGAATTTTGACAGTGATAAATGTGAAGGGAGGGTGAGCAATACATTTGTGCGTAAAGTATATATTAAACTGGAGAACCCCAGTCCTCGGCTTTGATCCAGTCATTGTCCCTGGTCTTGCCACTGTAAGACTAGCAATACAACATAAAAAGGAAGTAATGTGCCTTGTCTCACGTCGGTCTGACGCCTTCTTCTCCTCTCAAATACTGTATGGTACAACTACGGTACATACAGTGTCTTGCTAAAGTATTCAGACCCCTTGGATTTCTTCATATTTTACTGTGTTACAAAGTCGGATTAAAATGGATTTAATTGTAATGTCAAAGTGGAAGATCTTTTTTTTAAAGAGATGAATACAAATTAGATATGGTAATTGCATAAGTATTCAGCCCTTTTGTTTAAGCTTAAATTAGTTCAGGAGTAAAATTCGACTTAACAAATCACATAATAAGTTAACTGGACTCACTCTGTGAAATAATAGGGGTTGACATGATTTCTGAATGACTGACCCTTCCTCTGTCCCCTATACATATAGCATCTGGAAGGTCCCTCAGTCAAGTATTGAATTTCAAGCACAGATTAAACTACAAAGACCAGGGAGCTTTTCGAAAGCCTCATAAAGAAGGGCAGTGATTGGTTGATGGGTAACAATAACAAATCAGACACTGAATAGCTCTTTAAGCATGGTCAAGTTAATAAATATGTATTAAACCACCCAGACACATCAAAGATACAGTCGTCCTTCTGAACTGAGCTGCAGGAGAGGAATGAAACTGCTCAGGGATGTTACCATGAGGCCATTGGTGATTTTAAAACAGTTACAGAGTTCAATGGCTGTGATGGGAGAAAAATGAGGATGGATCAACAACATTGTAGTGACTCCACAATACTGACTTTGATGATAGATTGAACAGAAGGATAGAAATATACAGAATAGAAATACTCCCAAACATGCATCTGGTACAACAAGGAACTAACGTAATACTGCAAGAAACACCCTGCAAAGGAATACATGTTTTGGCCTAAATGCAAAGCCTTATGTTTGGGACAAATCCAACATTAAACATTCCTGAGACACTGGGAGAGGAATACACCTTTCAGCAAGACAATAACCTACAACGCAAAGCCAAATCTAAACTGGAGTTGCTTACCAAGAAGACAGTGAATGTTCCTGAGTGGCCAAGTTAAAGTTTTGACTTAAATCTCATTGAAAATCCATGGTAAGACTTGAAACTGCTGTCATGAGCCCCAACATCTTGACAGAGTTTGAAGAATGATGAAAATAATTGTGGGGATGCTGAAAAAAAATATTTAGCCCACGCTACAGACAGTTACATCAGTGGGTTAATAAAGGACTAGTAAAGGCTCAGTAAATAGAGTCACAATCATTTCAATGTACTGCAGATGACTTACCTCCTTGGAAGTTCTATTGGCAAGAATTTCTAGAATGGGGGAAATAGTTTGCCCCGGATGCACTGGACACTGAAACAATAAATGAAGTCATTAAATCACCCCCATCTGAACATGAATCAAGTGCCAGTCATTAGCAGTATTAACTTTACATCTCCACCTAGCCTTAGAGTATGCCAGCCTCCTGCTAAGTAGGGGATCATCAATCACAGGCATTTTTGTGTTCATTGATTAAAAACATTGATTAAATTAATGTTTTCCTCATCAATCTACACACAATACCCCATAATGACAAAGTGAAAACAAGGTTTTAGAAATGTTTTCAAATGTATTCAAATTTAAAAACAGAAATACCTTATTTACATAAGTATTAAGACCATTTGCTATGAGACTCAAAATTGAGCTCAGGTGCATCCTGTTTCCATTGATCATCCTTGAGATGTTTCTACAACTTGATTGGAGTCCACCTGTGGTAAATTCAATTGATTGGAGATTATTAGGAAAGGCACACACCTGTCTATATAAGATCCCACAGTTGACAGTGCATGTCAGAACAAAAACCAAGCCATGAGATCGAAGGAATTGTCCGTAGAGCTCCGAGACAGGATTGTGTCGAAGGCACAGATCTGGGGAAGGGTACCAAAACATTTCTGCAGCATTGAAGGTCCCCAAGAACACAGTGACCTTCATCATTCTTAAATGGAAGAAGTTTGGAAACACCAAGACTCTTCCTAGAGCTGGCTGCCCGGCCAAACTGAGCAATCGGGGGAGAAGGGCCTTGGTCAGGAGGTGACCAAGAACCCGATGGTCACTCTGACAGAGCTCCAGAGTTCCTCTGTGGAGATGGGAGAACCTTCCAGAAGGACAACCATCTCTGCAGCACTCCACCAATCAGGTATTTATGGTAGAGTGGCCAGACGGAAGCCACTCCTCAGTAAAAGGCATATGACAGCCCGCTTGGAGTTTGTCAAAAGGCACCTAAAGGACTCTCAGACCATGAGAAACAAGATTATCTGGTCTGATGAAACCCAGCTTGAACTCTTTGGCCTGAATGCCAAAGCGACAAGTCTGGAGGAAACCTGAAACCATCCCTAAGGTGAATCATGGTGGATGAGCATCATGCTGTGGGGATGGGAGACTAGTCAGGATCAATGGAAAGATGAACGGAGCAAAGTACAGAGAGATCCGTGATGAAAACCTGCTCCAGAGCACTCAGGACCTCAGACTGGAGTGAAGGTTCACCTTCCAACAGGACAATGACCCTAAGTACACATCCCAGACAACGCAGGAGTGGCTTCGGGACAAGTATTTGAATGTCCTTGAGTGGCCCAGCCAGAGCCCGGACTTGAACCCGATCGAATGAACCACATCTCTGGAGAGAGCTGAAAATAGCTGTGCAGCGACGCTCCCCATCCAACCTGACCGAGCCTGAGAGGATCTGTAGAGAAGAATGGGAGAAACTCCCCAAAAACAGGTGTGCCAAGTTTGTAGCGTCATACCCAAGAAGACTTGAGGCTGTAATCACTGCCAAATGTGCTTAAACAAAGTACTGAGTAAAGGGTCTGAATACTTATATTTCTGTTTTTATTTTTTATAAATGTGTTATGAGGGGTTCAACCTGGTTGATGATGGGGGTGTATCTGGTCTCCTGGGGAGTGGGGGTTATCAGGGTTCAACCTGCTTGATGATGGGGGTGTATCTGGTCTCCTGTTCATCAGCAGTCTGGTGGTCCAAAATAGCATAACTAGTGTTCTTTAACACCAATAAACCCACCTGTTTAAAAATGAATGTCAATCTCGTAAACCAGTTGACTAAAAGCAACTTTCTAAACAATGTTTTGGTTTGTTTCTAGCTTGTTAGCTGGCTAACTAAAATTAAGTTAGCTGGCTAGCCAGTTCCAATAATGACCATATCATATAGCTGACAACGTCTTCCCTTTAACTCATTTATATTCCTTATTACAGGAAAAATAAACTCACAACAAAATCATTATTTTACAAGTTAATGGCGAGCTAATTACAGAAAATAGCTCACGGTTGTGAGTGTGACGAAATAAAAGCAGGGCATTCTAGCAGAGGATTATATAACTTGGACACTGTCTCGTTGGCCTAACATTATATCCTAATTTGACTTTGGTGCAGGTCATGTTGTTCTTCACATTGCTGTCTCTGGTAAACACACACACTATATCAAACAAAATCTAAGTTTATGTGTCACATGAACAGGATGAATAAGGTGTAAACGGTACATTGAAATGGTTACTCGCATAGTGGAGTCTTTTGTTTTGACATGTAGCTAGCTAGCTAAACAATGAACCATAATCCCAAATCATAACGTTACTACCCTGCATGAATCTGCTGGTTGCTAACCAACCAGGTTCAATGTTAGCTAGCTAACATTAGGCTATAACTAGCAATGCAAATGGCTCTGATATACACATTTTATTACTAAACAAATCATACAAGCAACGTTAGCTAGCGAGCCAGAAAGCTAACATTAGCTAGTGTCGTATCGGGTGAATGGTGGCCATTATTGCGGTCAACAAAGAGTTCGTTTATGCTGCATCGTGTTAGAGGCTTTTATTAAAATCACGAGGTTACAGCAGAAGTGACAGGTGACATGACACCCGGAGAGCGACGCCTCAGAATGGCTGCTTGTTCTGACTTTCTTCTTCGTTTTCCCCCCTATTTATAAACAATGATGCTTTCTCTTCTGGCCAATCACCAGTCTCCCCTGTCTACAACACACTTCCTGTCTGTTATATGTGGCGTTACACAAAACATTCCCCTTTGATACTAACATAAACAACATTCCATTTCTTCATGAAAAAACATTTAACAAAGACATAATCTTAATACACCACATTTCCCCCCTTCGAGACGAACTAAACGTCTCGAAAACAAACAGAATAGGATTATGACTAGTAACAATTTATCTTATTGAGTATCTTTAACATTAAACCAAAAACATTCTCCTCTAGAGTGTAAATACCTTTCTATGAAATAACTGTTTATGAAGTGTGAATACATTACTATGAAATATGAACAAATCTCTATGGAGTGTAAGAGCGAAAAACTGTCCGGCAACCTTCCATCCATCAATCAAGACAGTAAAATTCTCTCACGGTCCCTCTGCCCCAGGCAACCACCTTCGGTACTCCAGATAACCTCATTAACCATGTAAATGCATTTGAAACTATGATGCAATTAAATACACATGTAAGCCCCTGCAAACAAAATCCTATCCCAAAAACATCCACTTGTAAGGCTGGTCAACCCATTGGACCTTACAGTGAACCTCTCCCTGCCTAGACTTTCCTGTCCCTAAACATTCACGAAATAAACAAAAACATCTAAGATCCTCACATGTATTCAATAACATCAAACATCATTCTACAAAAATTAATACCTAAAAATATGACACAATTATGTATTACACATGTCTATATTTCATTGCAGACACTGGAATGTAGTCCACTACACTTCATCTCCCTGTAGTCTCCTCTTCCAATGGACTGTTGATGATGGAATCGGCCACACCCTCCTTGTTTCATCTCCTCCAGTCATACTGTCCCTGTTTGAGTATTTCAATCTCCACATGTCCCCCAAATGCTTCTGGAAGAAAAAGAAACGACCAAACAGTATCTTTTGCAAAACAAACACTCTCAAATTAAACATCAATATCAACTAAGAATATAACAATGATATATAAATGATGCATGAATCACATAAACCTCTTCCCCCCTTTGATTCATAAATCATACCAACATCACCCCAATATTGAAAAAAAATATTTGAAAAATGATCAAATAATCCAAAATGATATTTATCCATTCAGTTCCACTTGTCCATCTTTATCCAGATCAGGAACAGTCAACACCGGCATCTGAGTGTTGTCTCCAGGCATCACTCTCCAACCTATCTCAATATCATAGCTTTCTCAAAGGTCAGTAACAAATTACAAACATCACACACAGTGTTATCAAAGCTGCCATTAAATGTAACCCATCACTGCCCCTACTGGCCTACCTGATTTTGCAACCAAGACTTCTCAGATCTCCCACTCCCTCAGATATACCAAATGCATCCCTTATATTCTTCAATGCATATATATATCTGAACTAAAAGTATAACTATTATCATCAATAGGATCTTCCCAAATGTTACACCATACCATGGAAAAAATCCCCCCTTCTCCCTTAGATTTATCCTTCAATGATAGGCTTGAAGACTATGACATGTCGCCATGTCACCCTTTTAACCCTAGATTTAGCTGTGTCCGGTGCTATCCCTCTTATAATGGTAAAAACCTCATATGGAAGCTTCAACGTTGACATGTAACAACATCCTGTCTATCCATAGTGGAAGAATATATATGCTTTATCACCACAAACCCTCTAAAATATCTATAAAATTCCCCATAGTCACATTGTCAGGCAAAAGCTAATCTTTTAACCATCAAAGTCCTGCTGTTCCTACTAACTGGTACATAAAAAGTAACATATTTCTCATTACTACCCTTAAGGTCATGCCTACCCAAAGTTATCATATAACATCACAATCTGATATTCCCATAAACATACCCCTTACCTCATATGTTTTATTAGAACAAAAACAACTTTTAGCCCTCAATGGTTACACCTCAAATGCTTCAGTTACGCTGTTACCTGATTTTTCTTTACCATCCAACAAATTCACACAAGTTAATTCACTTAATCCAATAACACCTAAACCTAGGCTTAAACAAATGTTTTGACAACGACATTATTTTATCTGTTACTGACTGTTGCTGCTGATACAACAGTCATGACAACGCATAAGATTGACTCATACTTGATAGAGGTCGAACGACCGTCTCTAACATGTTTGACTGGAATTCTAACCAGACATGGACCCTCAAGATTCCTCACTGATATTACAGAATGAGCTGCTGGAACCTGCCCATCTATCTCTAATTTTCACAACAGAAGAATCAAACCACTCCCTTTAGTTTCTCTCTCCCCTAACGAGCGGTACTGATCAGATACCTCTCCTTGTCTGTCATTAAAATCAAAGACCTCATCCTGTCCTCCATGATGAATCTATATTCTCTATACTACTATCTGTTCTCCTATTTTAACCCTATTGGTCTTGCTACCCCCTTTAATTTCAGAAAAGTTGTTGTCGATGTCATACTCCCTACATTTGCTAATGCCATCGTATCATTAATCCCTTCCAAAGTTACCATTAAAGTAGTTGATGTATTAACCTTAATTATTTCTAGTGGCAAAGCTACCAATATCCTATGTGTATTATCTACTGTTGGAGTGACTACTGTAATCTACTCCTCCTGAACTCCCTCAATGACTGTGGAACTTCAACAGATTTCACATCTTCCATCATAAGCGTTACTTTATGAATTGCATAGCCTTTTAACCAATAATTCTTAACCGGAACAACTTCTAATGCTTGCCCTAGATAAGTATACATATATTCTCCCTGACCTTTCTCTGTAACATTACGCAACCTAAGTGAACAGTCACTCCTAACCCTCTTCCAAACTATACCTCCTTCTACTCCTGGTCCTGATAACAATACCTATCCTCCATAATTATCTCTCCATATGGGAGGAACGTCCCCATCCTAACCCTAATAAGTATTCTTTCCCCTAAAATTGGTACTGGAGCTATTGGTTCCCTTATAATCAAATGCGATATATTTATGGCTTTAATAACTATCAATGTTGAAAGAGTTAACTTGCTTCTCACTGTTGTTATAATAGACTGAAGTGTTAATGTCCTTAGTTACTTCTAGTTTTCCGCAAAGAAAAGTTGTCTTTGCTTGTACTTCCATCTATCACCACTAGTGTCACTTTTTCCCCAAATCTCAGTCCTTTCTCTAATCCCTGACTTTCAAACTTTTGATTATAAAAAATACACCTATAATTACCTTGATCTTCCTACTCTAAAGTGTCATTCACCATTGTTCTCTCTCTTACTACTAACTTTGAAACTTAGCTTACGGTCTTAGAGTTCCTTCAACCTAGTTCTCCTAACTTATTTTAATCTAATGTTTTCCTCCTAACCTTTAAACTTTTTCCACTGATTTATTCACAACATCCCTTTACCACCAAATTTCAGAATATGTGATTGGAAGTCCCCACCTGCTTCTGACTCATTACACACAGACTTGGCAAACGTCTAAACACCTTTTAGCCTAGCCTGAAATCTCTTAGTGTAAGAATGTAACCCAGAATAACAGTCTCCCCTTTTAAACTTTATTTTTCAAACAGATTGTCTAATAGATTATCATCCTATTGTACAGTTCCATTTACACAATGCATCTCTTTCCAATAATGCAATAGGTATATGCTCTAATATTAGTATCTTAAGAGTAATTAACTGTTTTACTACCTCAAATCCCTATCCTAATTAGTCGATTTTACATAGTGATATGTTTAACCTCTTTAGGCTGAACACAGATAAGTTTTTCCACTATTCACCATCACTTCTCATAGTCCTCTGGTTTTACTTCAATTGTTAGCTATTTTCTCTTCTTCTCTAATCGGTGCTATCAGCTGACAACCCCCTTCCGGATCTTCTAGGCACTCTAGAATCTCTAGGGTTCACCTGGAGAACAGGTGATCTTGAATTGCCCCTGTATCTTCCTTAAAAATGTTCTCTGTTTTTCCTGACTTGTTGCACTCACAGTTAAAGTACCCAATCTGTCCACAATTATAACAGTCTTCTGAAAGTTGCTGGAAGTGTAGCTGAAATCTTCCTCCTCCTTCTAAGTCTTCTCGTCCTCTTCCTCTCCAATTCTGTGTCCGTCCAGAAACTGGCTGTGGATATGGAACATTTGGTACCCCCCTTGGCTGGTACAATTACTTTTGATATTGTTCAGTTGAAGCTGTAACAGTGATTGTTGATTTGGTTCACTCTGATTCTTCATAACCAAAGCTTCTCTTCTCCTTCTCCAGTTGTAAGTTGTATTTGATTGAGTTTTCAGAGAGTTTCTTGGTCCTGTTCCTTCTCGCCGTTGACATATCAGTATTCTTCAACAGCTTATACTCTAAGTTCTGTCCTCGAAATATCATCTTCCATCATCTTCTTACTAGTGGCCTTTTCTTGACCTCAATCTTCTCTTCCAGACATCTCATTTTCTTCCTTCTGGAGTTTTGATTCATCTTCATCGTCGTTTCTGCTTGCCCTCTATCTATTATTCGTCTTCATCCCTGATGTAACAATCACCCTGCTGGATGATCACTGAAAGCTGAGGATAAACATCCCTAAGCTCTACTTTTTGCTGAATCCGTATGTGAGAAAGGTGTACTAACTTCTGCCATTAGTTTTTCTAACACTACTTTCTAACACTACTTTAGTTAAAGGATTACTATTTTTCCCTATATCAATCGGTGTAATCACCTTCACCTAGCCTTGCTGTCCTTTCTCCCCATTGTAACAACCCTTTTATATTCCTTTATCGTGAATTATTTTATTTTAGACTATATAGCCTATGGCTTCCCCCCTGTAATTATTAATATAAAACTAACAACTTGTCACGATCGTCTTGACGAGAAGGAGTGGACCAAGGCGCAGCGTGTGAAACGAACATGACTTTAATCAGTTAAAGTACAAAACAAAACACGATCGTGAAGTCCACAGTAACACTGACTGAACACGGAACAAAAACCCACAAACACAAGGTGAAAACACACAGTTTAAATATGGCTCCCAATCAGAGACAACGAGCCAACAGCTGACACTCGTTACCTCTGATTGGGAGTCACTCATACAAACAAAGAAATACAACCACATAGAACAACCCAACCAAACAGAACACAACGAAACGAACACACCCTGGCTCAACATACAAAGTCCCGGAGCCAGAGCGTGACACAACTCCCAATTTTTTTTTTTTTTTCCCCCAAAAAAATCAAATCAACCAAAATATGAATATTAAAAAATTCAATTAAATGTTTTATTCAAAAACCATTTAATTAAAAATAAGAAACCAATTAAAAAATCAATTAAAAATTATGAATAATTTAAAACCAATTTCTTATTTCTATATTCTATGTCACCAATTTATCAATTAGTGTTGGCTATCTTACCACAACCCATCAAATGCAAGTAAATGTAAGTTAGTCAACTTTAAAGCAATCCCAAAAACAAAGCCTGTAACCCCTTGCTCTATAATTACCATAAACCCTTGCTCTATAAGCACCTAATTATCTTAAATTTACAGAATAATGTCAGTCCTTGATTCCCAACACAATTCCAATCAAACCCCAGTGATACACAGAGCCTCCAAAATGCAATTTTTAATGAATCATTTGCCAAGCCTATGTAAAATCGTCATAAAATCACATATTTTGTAAAATGATGATTTTGTGAACTAGCCTGATATCTGATCCTCTGCCTCGTCACACCTTGTCACGTGACGCACGTCAGCACTTCCTGTATCTCCTCTCTCCTGTCGTATCGTATTGCTCCTCTCATATGACAGAAAAACAGAGACACAGAATCACATTTTAGTAGTTAATGCAATCACTGAGTTATTTCAACCATATTGAATATTCGTTCGTTCTACATTCGCTCCAAGAATTACCTCAGGAATAATTATCGATCGCTCAAAAACATTTTTATTTTATTTTAATCCGTCATCTAATTTAATTCATTATACTCCGTCACCATATATCTAATTTATAAATTCAATAGGTCACAAAACAAGTTTCATCTTTAACCATCGCCGATGTAACAACTAGAATACTCGTGTCCAAATATCTCTTTGTCTGTGTGTTTCTGTCTCCCCCTGCAGCCCCCAGATGGGACGTATGACCTTTACCCATAATGCAGTGTTTTGTAGGCTTAGCACAACCTCATGTCGTAGTTTTAGCCCCGTAAAGTCAAGCGCATGCGCACATCCATTTAACCCCATGCTTTTCCACCATAGAACGATAGCATTACGCTACAGCTTCACTATTTTATACCTTATACTCACACAATTACACATAACAGAGCTCACATTTGCGTAGAACTTTAAATTCCACACACACATACATATTTTAAGAGGCTTAGTCCATCGCAATGGGACCTCTAAGGATACAATAGCATGTAGCACACCACACAATTAGCATTTAGCATTAGCTGCCCTGTACCATGTAGCATGAAACACACTCCCATTTAGCATTAACATTAGCCTTAGCCTTTAGCTAACTGCGGCCTACCCAGCCCTAAGTAACCTGCACTGCCCTATCAATTTTAAACATATTTATCCTACCGTTTTTGCTACCGGGACTTAATGACCATTACACCGAGAAATTAGACCCAACAAACCCCCCGTCGGACGAGAGTCAAATCATAATCACAATCAGATAAACCCCATTTAATCCGAGTTCTCCCTTAAAAAAAAAACACCGTCTGCCCATTCTATCGTGCAAACGGATTTGCCGGCCCAACATCTAAAATGGCCCCCCCTGGGGGTCTTAAGCGGTACAGTGCCCTAATGATGCGCATATCCGCCTTAATTGTACACTTTCAATACTTAAATCCTACCGTTTAATGCTCTAAAAACTTCCAATTATCTGCCGTTTCCAATGGAATAAATTATAACAGACTCTAGTCGTCAGCAATAACGCCACCCGAGGCAAGGTCGTAATGGTACGTCTCTCCAGTGTACACAAGTCGTATCCAATCTAACAAACTCCGAAGCGGTAAGAAAAACTCACCCTTTTTGGCCATGCTTCAAAGCGAGTTAGCCTGGCGGTTGACTGAAACAAAGAAGAGGCGCAAACCAGTCCCATCTGGGGTGCCATTATGTCGTATCGGGTGAATGGTGGCCATTATTGCTGTCAACAAAGAGTCCGTTTATGCTGCATCGTGTTAGAGGCTTTTATTAAAATCACGAGGTTACAGCATAAGTGACAGGTGACATGACACCCGGAGAGCGACGCCTCAGAATGGCTGCTCGTTCTGACTTTCTTCTTCGTTTTCCCCCTATTTATAAACAATGATGCTTCCTCTTCTGGCCAATCACCAGTCTCCCCTGTCTACAACACACTTCCTGTCTGTTATATGTGGCGTTACACAAAACATTCCCCTTTGATACTAACATAAACAACATTCCATTTCTTCATGAAAAAACATTTAACAAAGACATAATCTTAATACACCACACTAGCTAACAGTACGCTTTGACCTGCAATGAAAACGACTTTCTGACAAAATTAGAAAAGTATAATATTTGAAAATGTAGCTAGCTAGAATCTCATACCCGTATACATAGATGAACGCTTCTCCCTCTCTGTCACGGATGCCATGGTTGCCCTTAGTTTGAAGATGTAATCCGGAGACAAGTGTTTTATACAGCCTTCTGTGTTCTCTTTTCAACTCCCTCTGCATATTTGCAATCAAAAGCCAGAATGTTGTCCATCTCCTTAACTATCATACTCTGCTTCCACAGAGCATTCCACTGATTTCAAAACTTGTTCCTCCAGAAAGTGGAGAGCAACAAGTTGCAGTTCTATGTGATATATATTTTTTAAAAGCCACGTTAGAAAGGATTACCTACACATACTGACCAGCTCATGTTATAGAGAGACGCGTGGTGCATGGCAGACCAATCCGAACTCATCTCTCGGCATGTCCAGCCCACCCATTATCTCAGCCAATCATGGCTAGCGGGAAGGTTCCTGTTTTTTTCCAAGGCTAAACCAACTAGGCTCGTAATTTAACAATTTCATTTGGATTTACAGATGGCATACTAGTTTGTTATTAAGGCACATGAAAGTTCATTTCTGCCCCAAAACGCATTTTGATAAAAAATATGTTTACATTCAAATGCCTCTCCTGTGAACTAGTGACGCGCGACATATGCCTAGTTTCCTGAAACGAGTCACATATTGCGTAAGTGGAATAATTAGGTTTTTACAGTCTGACGGATGTGGTGGTTGAAGGATAAGATTTTTAGGTAGACAGACACATATTATATATGTCCAAATACCTTTCACAATTGCCTCATACAACCTTTGGATCGCTGCCATTGACGTCTGATTCATCATACCATTGTGAGGACAGTACAGTCGACGACTAAATATTATCCTTCTTCCTCTTGCTGAGGAGTAGCAGGGGGTACAATCCTATTTTGTGGAACCTATGTACCTGGAATTATTAATGACTCAATCAGTTCCAGAAACAACAAATATCAGTCAAATAATGACATTTAGATTTACCGTCTTAAATGAGACAATTAAAAATAAGTGCACGGGACCTATAATTTCCCAACACTAGAAATGCAGAAATATTTTTAGAGGAAAACGTAATAAAGTGGACAAACTTGTTTGCTGCATTAACCAAGGTTCATATCTTCCTTCTTTCATTTTCTTATTTGCCCATTCATCTGTTTCCTTCATTTCTTTGTCCTCTAACATTACCTTTAGCTGTACCACAGAACTAGCATTTCTTTGACACTACTCGTATTTAAGTTTTACAGCTAGGACAAAGCTTACAGGTGGAGCCAGGAGCCATTCTGTATGAAAGGTGGATATCAGAAAGAATAGCCCTATACACAACCTTGACTGATGCAATGCACCAGCGACGTCCACTCTGGCATGGGGCTTGAATTGACAAGGAGAACTCAAGATTGTGAGATAAAAACAACACTAACAATAGTAATTAATAAAGAGAGTTTGGCCAACTAAGGAGCTGACCTTGAGCTCACATTCAACGGTCAAGCCCTGACCCTTCTCAAACCCATTAAGGAAGTGCTGTGTGTGAAGGCGTTTGAAGGTGACATGGGTTTCAATGGCTCAATCATTTGGGTCGGATCTGATAATGGACCTGGTGCTAAACCTAAGCCTGAGGCTAAGCCATTTCCCCTCATACCACACTGGAACATAAAAATGTGTCCTACTAACTGTTGGCTGCTATTGTAGCCTAGATAAAGGCTACCTGCCATAACCTCAGGTGCATAGTGGAATGGGCATCGCTAGTTGCCAGATGAAACAGTACTATAACCCCAGGTGCATAGTGGAATGGGCGTCGCTAGTTGCCAGATGAAACAGTACCATAACCTCAGGTGCATAGTGGAATGAGCATCGCTAGTTGACAGATGAAACAGTACCATAACCTCAGGTGCATAGTGGAATGGGCATCGCTAGTTGCCAGATGAAACAGTACCATAACCTCAGGTGCATAGTGGAATGAGCGTCGCTAGTTGCCAGATGAAACGGTACCATAAATGGGTAGAAAATGTGAATTAAACGAGAAAAAGTCTCCATTTATTTATAAAGCAGCCAGAGGATGGATAAAGAGACCTTTATCAACAGGATGGATAGAAGATTGGGGAGGCTGGGTCGGGAGTTTGGAATTGGTAAACTCAGTGGACGCTGGCTTTTTGAAAGATGTCGTCGCTTGAGGAGGCAAGAAATATATTTATATTGGGAAAAGTCTAGTACTTTTACAAGAAATTGTTTAATTGTATTTGGGAGGAGGAATGGAGGGGAAAAGAGAGGAAGAACTGGTTGAAGAGAGAGACGTTGAGTCAATCTGAATATGGAGGAAAATAAAAAAAGACACATTGTGTCAAAGAAGAAGATGGTTGTCAAGTACAAACAGAGTGAGCTGTATGCCAGACTGAGTTCTGGAGGGGAAATGGAAGTGAATGAGGGAGAGGTAAGTTTCTGGAGGGGAAATGGAAGTGAATGAGGGAGAGGTAAGTTTCTGGAGGGGAAATGGAAGTGAATGAGGGAGAGGTAAGTTTCTGGAGGGGAAATGGAAGTGAATGAGGGAGAGGTAAGTTTCTGGAGGGGAAATGGAAGTGAATGAGGGAGAGTTAAGTTTCTGGAGGGGAAATGGAAGTGAATGAGGGAGAGGTAAGTGAGGTGGAAGGTGTTGTGAAGAGCTTGGAGTCCGAGCCTTGCATCGATGGACCTGATAAAGAAGAATCTGGTCCAGTAGGAGTGACATCTTTGGAGAGAGTGGATCCTTTCTTTTCGGCTGATCCAGTTGTAGTTTCAGGGTAGGAAAGGAGTTGGGTGCAGTTGAATCAGTGAGGGAAACCCATAGTGGACTTGTGATAGTTGTTTGTGTTTCTTCAGCCCAGAGGGAGCGGGCACTCAGTGTCACGCAACTTGGGTTAAGATCCGTTTCTTGCTTTGCTCTTAGGAACAGGACACCATTGAAAGGAGTGATTTCTGGGGTAGTGTTAAGTGTGGAAGTGGAGCAATTGAAGTTGAAGATTCCTGGTGTTTGTATTGCCTGCTGTTTGGTGGGACGCAGACCCGGTGGTGAGCGTGGTGAAACAGAGGAGTCACTGTCAGTCCTTGTGAGTTTTTAGTTAGAGTCTTTACCCGACAAAGTCATGTTAGGATATAAAAGTTATCCTGTTAGAGCTTTTGTGCCGAATCCACTGCCCTGTTTCAGGTGCAACGGTTATGGGCATGTCCCAGCAGGGTGTAGGAGGGAGATTCCAAGGCGTGGGAAGTGTGCAGGAGGGCGTGGGACAGAGAAGTGTGTAGTTTGGTGGATAAAGTTGTGTGTGTCAATCCAGTCTCTGCTGTAGCCGGCTGCAACCGGGAGACCAATGGGGCGGCGCACAATTGGCCCAGCGTCATCCAGGGTAGGGGAGGGAATGGCCGGCAGGGAGGTAGCTCAGTTGGTAGAGCATGGCGTTTGCAACGCCAGGGTTGTGGGTTCGATTCCCACGGGGGGCCAGTATGAAGAAAAAAAAAAAGAATAATGTATGCACTAACTGTAAGTCGCTCTGGATAAGAGCGTCTGCTAAATAATGTAAAATGTAAATGTAAATTGTAGGGGTGCCCATGTTGCTGGGGATCGGAAGTGTCCGGTGCGATAGAGGCAGGTTGAGGTGGCCAGAGTCAGAGCAGTGCAGAAGGTGTCGTATGCTGAGGCAGTGAAGAGAGTAGAGGAGGATGGGCCAAGGGTCAAGGGTGAGGATTCCTGTGAGGAGTAGATGGGTGATTTGAAGGAGTCAGGCGCAGGAGGGTAAATCACAGAATAACAGGATTTAATGCGTCAAAACAGTCCAGTGAGCAAAACAGGCATACTGGAACCAACAAGGCACACAGGGAAAGTAACCCGGCGATACAAAAGGAGCTCCAACGAGCTTCACTATCCTCACAATAAACAATCACACACAAAGACAAGGGGGCAGAGGGAACACTTATACAGGTACTGATGAGGGGATATGAACCAGGTGTGTGTAATAAACAAGACAAAACCAATGGAATGATGAGATGAGGAGCGGCAGTGGCTAGAAGGCCGGTGACGACGAAGGCCGAAGCCTGCCCGAACAAGGAGAGGAGGCAGCTTCGGAGGGAGTCGTGACACAGAGGGATAGGCTGACGAGTGATATATGCTTCATTATAAACTGGGTGGATCGAGCCCTGAATGCTGATTGGCTGAAAGTTGTGGTATAAGACGGGTATGACGAAACCTTTTTTTTTACTGCTCTAATTACATTGGTAACCAGTTTATAATAGCAATAAGTCACCTCGGGGGTTTGTGGTATATTGCCAATATCCGCGTTGCGTCGTGCGTAAGAACAGCCCTTAGCCGTGGTATATTGGCCATATACCACACCCCCTAGGGCCTTATTGCTTAAGTCAGTTTGTCTTCTTAGCGTTCAGAAGAGTTCCAGGGTGTGTTGAGTGGTGGTGTCCCGTCCTCCCAGGCCGTTGCCATGGTGCCGCAGCAGATGGGGTCAACGTAGTAGAATGGGGTCATCGGCTTTAATGAGTTTAGGGTTAGTTGGAAGGGTGTTTATTGTTTAATGTTTTTATAGTAGTAGTATTTTTGCATCATAAAGGATCATGGATATATACTATAGTCCAGTGGGGGGCGATAATGCAACATATTGGAAGCCAACCATCTGAGGCTAGTAGCATCTCTCTCCATTGAATACAGGCTGTTGATGTCATCAACCCTTATCGAATATGCAAACAACGATTACAATAATGAGATGTATCCACCAATCCAAAGAAAGGATAGATGGGAGCTAGACGGCCCACAGTGCTGCTTTGACGACGCCCATTTTTAGGGCGGAGAGACCTGTATTTAGTCAGTATATCCATAATCCTTTATCAAGCACAGAAAACAGCATTGATTTTCTTTTTAACATAAGGCTACTCTATTATAATTATTTCGATGACAAACTGGTTGATTAACAATATTGGGTTTACAGGTTTGTTTTTTAAAATATGTAAATGTGGGAAATGGGAGGTGAGCTGTAGGAATGCTCACACCATTACCCCTCAAACATATGGAAAGAGTATCAATGGAAAATCATCAGGTACTTTCTAACCCCAGGCATAATGGGGAAGATGAGACAAGAAACAACCAGTGAATGCTGGAGAGAATGTGGGGAATTGTCCTCAGACTACCTCCATATTGTTTGGTCTTGTCCTGCAATAATGACATTCTCGAATGTTTTGGACTCAAACTACCTACATATTGTTTGGTCTTGTCCTGCAATAATGACATTCTGGAATGTTTTGGCCTCAAACTACCTACATATTGTTTGGTCTTGTCCTGCAATAATGACATTCTGGAATGTTTTGTCCTCAAACTACCTACAGATTGCTTGGTCTTGTCCTGCAATAATGACATTCTGGAATGGTTTGGACTTTGTAAACAATGTATTCAGATGTTCCCTGGAGTAATGCCTGAACGATTACAAAATGCCAACCTGTTGAATATCCTTGTCTGCAGCTAAGACGTAGTACAGAGCGTTGGTTAAATGGCGACATACCTACTATGGAAGAGTGGATTTGTAGAGTGAAATAAATATATTTAATGGGAAAGATCACCCATAAAATAAAACTGCAGACAGATGTATGTGAAATAAGATAGGAAACGCTCCTTGTAAATAATATTGTGAAGACATAAGACTCATTAGTCTCAAAGCAACCAAACATATGATGAATTGATATTACATTTTTATTATTGTATTTTTAGTATTGTTTTAATTATTAATTTATTTACTTTAGTTTCTTAATTCTATAGTTATCTTGTTTGTTGTATACTTGTTGGCATCTCAGATGACCAGCACCTTAATAATAATCACCATATTTACTTCACAAGCAGTAATTATACTAGTTGACTGCACATAGCACGGACACAGAAGGCTACTGACACACTCCGCAGTGGTCTGGAATGGGTATAGGGGCTGGACACACGTTGACCCACACCCTTCTGTTGTCGTGTATAACTACTACCAGTTAGCAAGTCGAAAATCTCAGAGTTTCCTAGTTCCGACCAGCAGGTGAACGTGGCATGACTCAAGGTACATAGGGAATGGGTAGGGAGCTGGACTATGATGATGAAGATGACTCCACTCCCTCTATGATGAATCGCTGTACTGTAAACTTATACTTCAAAACTAATTCAAATATTAAATCATTAAATAAGAAGAAATAAATGTGGGACGCAAAAATTCACAAAATCTGCTACAATACTTTTTGCATGTTATTACACTAATTGAGTGTTGATAAGGCTTAGGCCCAATTGACCGTAGACTCCTTATCATTTATACCAACATCAACAACAAAGAAACAGTCTGGTGTTTTTCTACAATCTGGCAACACTCAAGATGCGAGACCGATCTCCGATGTAGCCTTGTATAAAATGCATTACCTATATGATGGATAATATTGGATTAACACGTTTGTTTTTTGACAGAAACATAGGACACAGAACAAGGCAGTTTAGAACACCACTGTCCATCAAGCATTGCTTCAACTTTCAAATGATTGTTCTGAAGTTTGCTAAAAGTTTCCTATGAATGAAGTCGCACAGTGTCACGATCGTTGAGAGACGGGTCAGACCAAGGTGCAGCGTGAAAAGCATACATATTTATTCAACTCAATAAACATAAACAAAACAAGAAACAACGTAACGTGACGTCCTCAGGCTGTACACATACAAGCCTAGACACGGAACAAGATCCCACAACTAAGGTAGGCAAACAGGCTACTTAAGTATGATCCCCAATCAGAGACAACGTGCGACAGCTGCCTCTGATTGGGAATCATACCCGGCCAAACATAGAACTACAATACCTAGAACATAAACATAGAATTTCTAGCATAGATTCTCACGCCCTAACCAAACCAACTAAAGACGACCGGCCTCTCAAGGCCAGGGCGTGAGACACAGAAACTTGTATTTTCCCTCGAATTAAGTTGCACAAAATCTTCTGCAATACTTTTTGTAAATAATATTGCACGTATTGAGTGTGAAACTGTGCTGCAACAACTCTTGTGAAGCCCCCAATTGGTTTAGAGGTCAATCTTTCATGGCCACGATGAAATCCCTGTTCTACAACACAGCGAGCCTAGAAGAAGGTGTATAGAAGATGTCATCCGTAAATGGACGTTTTGCAAGCTACCGTAGGTCTGGTTTGGGACTTGGAGACAGCAGCAGCTCTGTCCCAGTCTTTCCCTTTTAAGGGTTATGGTTAGGGTAGGGGTTAATGTTAGGGTTTAGGGCCGGGACGTCCCAAGGATCCCTGATAGCACTAACAGAGAGCCACCCCTTAAAGCATCAATCAGCAGCAGAAACAATAACAAAGTGGGAGCCCCGCCCCTAATTCAGTAAACAGCTGAGGGATGAGCCCCGCCCCTAATTCAGTAAACAGCTGAGGGATGGGGCTCTCTAATTCATAGACAGAGCTAAGGGATGCGAGGACTGATCATCCATTATATAAACATGATAGTTTTAACCATGTTTTGAGGCTGTATAGTGTTTGTTTAAATTTTCTTTGTTTACAAACATTGGAGTAAAACAGGCTTATATTCTGGCTTCTGATTGGGTACAACAGTTCAACTAAGCTCATGATGCATTTATGAGTTACATTCTTCAAGAATCAATGGGGGACACATCATTAATGGATGTAGCAACTGCTGATTGCCACTTAAAGTAGACCGGAACTGTGACAAATGGTTTCAATGGTAAACAGGCCTGAGTGCGACGTCTTCGTTCATCCACCATCTTTGATTGTACACGCACTGTTAGGAAAGTTAACGGTTGCGTTCCCCTGCTCAGACGTTGCATGAATCAAGCAATGGTTTCATGCCACGTGGTGGACTTTGCTGTCAGGCACCAGATTTCTATAGCATCTGATGTGGTAAGCTGATACGTAAAACACCTGTCCAGGAGTTGGAAGATCTGGCAGGAGTCAGCAGCGTCTGAGCAGAGCAACTCACCCAACCTGTTACTGATGTAAAACACCTGTCCAGGAGTTGGAAGATCTGGCAGGAGTCAGCAACGTCTGAGCAGAGGAATTCACCCCAACCTGTTACTGATGCTACATTCATAACATGTAGGAAGCTCAGAAAATACTACTTGTAAACTGGGAGCAACGAGTTGTGTGCTTTCATGTGTTTTGAACTAGTTGAGAACACTGATTGGCTAATGGAAAACAAGTTGTATCAACCATAAACTGGAAGTACAGTTGTCATGCTGGTTAACACATTATAGTGTTCAAAAACTATATGAATAGATTGTTTTTATAAATAATGTTTTGTGGTTTTATTTAACTGCTTAAAATGCTGTTATGGAGGTATTTTCTTTAGAATGTGAAGTCAGAGTTCAGCATGTGGGAGGAGTCAGAGCTCAGAGATGATAGACAAGTTTCCCACTAATAACCAGTAGGAGGGGTGTTCCAGTGGATTGATAGATGAGTTTCCCACTAATAACCAGTAGGAGGGGTGTTCCAGTGGATTGATAGATGAGTTTCCCACTAATAACCAGTAGGAGGGGCGTTCCAGTGGATTGATAGATGAGTCTCCCTCTAATAACCAGTAGGAGGGGCGTTCCAGTGGATTGATAGATGGGTTTCCCACTAATAACCAGTAGGAGGGGCGTTCCAGTGGATTGATAGATGAGTCTCCCACTAATAACCAGTAGGAGGGGCGTTCCAGTGGATTGGTAGATGAGTTTCCCACTAATAACCAGTAGGAGGGGCGTTCCAGTGGATTGGTAGATGAGTTTCCCACTAATAACCAGTAGGAGGGGCGTTCCAGTGGATTGATAGATGAGTCTCCCACTAATAACCAGTAGGAGGGGCGTTCCAGTGGATTGATAGATGGGTTTCCCACTAATAACCAGTAGGAGGGGCGTTCCAGTGGATTGATAGATGAGTTTCCCACTAATAACCAGTAGGAGGGGCGTTCCAGTGTATTGATAGATGAGTCTCCCACTAATAACCAGTAGGGAGGGGCGTTCCAGTGGATTGATAGATGAGTTTCCCACTAATAACCAGTAGGAGGGGCGTTCCAGTGGATTGATAGATGGGTTTCCACTAATAACCAGTAGGAGGGGCGTTCCAGTGGATTGATAGATGGGTTTCCCACTAATAACCAGTAGGAGGGGCGTTCCAGTGGATTGATAGATGAGTTTCCCACTAATAACCAGTAGGAGGGGCGTTCCAGTGGATTGGTAGATGAGTCTCCCACTAATAACCAGTAGGAGGGGCGTTCCAGTGGATTGATAGATGGGTTTCCCACTAATAACCACTAGGAGGGGCGTTCCAGTGGATTGATAGATGGGTTTCCCACTAGTAACCAGTAGGAGGGGCGTTCCAGTGGATTGATAGATGAGTTTCCCACTAATAACCAGTAGGAGGGGCGTTCCAGTGGATTGATAGATGAGTTTCCCACTAATAACCAGTAGGAGGGGCGTTCCAGTGGATTGATAGATGGGTTTCCCACTAATAACCAGTAGGAGGGGCGTTCCAGTGGATTGATAGATGGGTTTCCCACTAATAACCAGTAGGAGGGGCGTTCCAGTGGATTGATAGATGAGTCTCCCACTAATAACCAGTAGGAGGGGCGTTCCAGTGGATTGATAGATGGGTTTCCCACTAATAACCAGTTGGAGGGGCGTTCCAGTGGATTGATAGATGAGTCTCCCACTAATAACCAGTAGGAGGGGCGTTCCAGTGGATTGATAGATGGGTTTCCCACTAATAACCAGTAGGAGGGGCGTTCCAGTGGATTGATAGATGGGTTTCCCACTAATAACCAGTAGGAGGGGCGTTCCAGTGGATTGATAGATGGGTTTCCCACTAATAACCAGTAGGAGGGGCGTTCCAGTGGATTGATAGATGGGTTTCCCACTAATAACCAGTAGGAGGGGCGTTCCAGTGGATTGATAGATGGGTTTCCCACTAATAACCAGTAGGAGGGGCGTTCCAGTGGATTGATAGATGAGTTTCCCACTAATAACCAGTAGGAGGGGCGTTCCAGTGGATTGATAGATGAGTCTCCCACTAATAACCAATAGGAGGGGCGTTCCAGTGGATTGATAGATGAGTTTCCCACTAATAACCAGTAGGAGGGGCGTTCCAGTGGATTTTTTGTCTAACTTCCTTCATCTCAACTGACATGACAGAACTGGACAGGTGAAAGCAATGTCCCGGTAGACAGCCACCATATTACTTTGACCTATCTTGTGTAAAAAATAAAACCCATTTCTACGTACTGAACACAACACTGTGTGTGTGTGTGTGTGTCTGTGTGTGTGTAAGTGTAAGGTATACGCAGGGAGTCAGGAAGCAGGTGCAGTTAGTGAGTTTAATGACATGGAGCGACACAAAACAAGAGCAGCGTCTAACATAGAAACAAAACCAATACTGCCTGATGAGTAACAACAGAGTGCTGGATAAAGGGGAAGTCATCAGAGAGGAGATGTCTAATGTTGAGGAGCAGGTGTGAGTAATGCAGGTTGCCAGGTAGGTGTAATGTTGAGGAGCAGGTGTAATGTTGAGGAGCAGGTGTGAGTAATGAAGGTTGCCAGGTGTGTGTAATGTTGAGGAGCAGGTGTGAGTAATGAAGGTTGCCAGGTGTGTGTAATGTTGAGGAGCAGGTGTGAGTAATGAAGGTTGCCAGGTGTGTAATGTTGAGGAGCAGGTGTGAGTAATGCAGGTTGCCAGGTAGGTGTAATGTTGAGGAGCAGGTGTAATGTTTGAGGAGCAGGTGTGAGTAATGAAGGTTGCCAGGTGTGTGTAATGTTGAGGAGCAGGTGTAATGTTTGAGGAGCAGGTGTGAGTAATGAAGGTTGCCAGGTGTGTGTAATGTTCAGGAGCAGGTGTGAGTAATGAAGGTTGCCAGGTGTGTGTAATGTTGAGGAGCAGGTGTGAGTAATGCAGGTTGCCAGGTAGGTGTAATGTTGAGGAGCAGGTTTAATGTTGAGGAGCAGGTGTGAGTAATGAAGGTTGCCAGGTGTGTTTAATTTTGAGGAGCAGGTGTGAGTAATGAAGGTTGCCAGGTAGTCTAATGTTGATGAGCAGGTGTGAGTAATGAAGGTTGCCAGGTGTGTGTAATGTTGAGGAGCAGGAGTGAGTAATGAAGGTTTCCAGATGTGTGTAATGTTGAGAAGCAGGTGTGAGTAATGAAGGTTGCCAGGTGTGTGTAATGTTGAGGCACAGGTGTGAGTAATGAAGGTTACCAGGTGTGTGTAATGTTGAGGAGCAGGTGTGAGTAATGAAGGTTGCAAGGTGTGCCTAATGTTGTGGAGCAGGTGTGAGTAACGAAGGTTGCCAGGTAGGTCTAATGTTGAGGAGCAGGTGTGAGTATTGAAGGTTGCCAGGTGTGTCTAATGTTGAGGAGCAGGTGTGAGTAATGAAGGTTGCCAGGTGTGCAATGTTGAGGAGAAGGTGTGAGTAATGAAGGTTGCCAGGTGTGTCTAATGTTGAGGAGCAGGTGTGAGTAATGAAGGTTGCCAGGTGTGCAATGTTGAGGAGAAGGTGTGAGTAATGAAGGTTGCCAGGTGTGTCTAATGTTGAGGAGCAGGTGTGAGTAATGAAGGTTGCCAGGTGTGTCTAATGATGGGTTGCCAGGACTGGCGGTTAGTAGACTGGCGACGTCTAGCGCCAGAGAGGGGGAGAGGGAGTGACATTATATTAATGATTGACTCTAGTTGACAATGTCTGTCAACTTCAATGGTGTGTATTCATGAATATTTACAATCATATGTTTACACATTAGAGAGCTATTCAACATTGTTGCTCCAGTGTGTCTTACTGAACATGACCATGATTAGAGTGAAACATCATGTTGTGTTTGACACAGAGACCACCTGACACAGGGACACTGAGGCGCCATCATACCAAACATTAAACCCTGGATAGAGGGGCTCAGTGAATGTGGTGTGGAATGTGTTCAGGTGGGTCAGTGTGTCAGAGGAGACTCTGTAGAAGGACAGAGTGCCGGCTGGCCAGTCCAGATACACTCCTACTCTGTGGGAGCTGGAGGAGGGGACGTCTATGGTAGTGGACTTATTATTGTGACAGGCAGAGTAACTGTTGCCAGAACAGATCAGACTCCAGGACTTGTCATTCCATCCAATCCAACAGTCATCACCCCTTCCTCTCCTGCTGATTCCTTTATATGTCACTCCTATATCAACCCTGAACCCACTCCACTCTACCTCCCAGTAACAGCGCCCAGTCAGACCCTCTCTACACAGCACCTGTCCACAGTCCACAAATCTCTCTGGGTGATCAGGATACGGCTGCTTCTCTCTCCTACATGTCACCTTTCTGTTCTCCTCAGACAGAGAGAGGTGTCTGTATACTGTGTTTGGGTCCAGTGTGAGATCACAGGCATCTGATGGATGAAACCAGACACAATATTAGAAATCATCATCATTCACATTAGAATGTTAACTCACTTTTCACTAATTCATTTAATGTCGATGTTTCTAGGTATCAAAAGGAGAAGTTAAGGTAACTTGAGACTTGTTCAATGATCATACAGTGGGGAAAAAAAGTATTTAGTCAGCCACCAATTGTGCAAGTTCTCCCACTTAAAAAGATGAGAGAGGCCTGTAATTTTCATCATAGGTACATGTCAACTATGACAGACAAAATGAGAAAAAATAATCCAGAAAATCACATTGTAGGATTTTTTATGAATTTATTTGCAAATTATGGTGGAAAATAAGTATTTGGTCAATAACAAAAGTTTCTCAATACTTTGTTATATACCCTTTGTTGGCAATGACACAGGTGAAACGTTTTCTGTAAGTCTTCACAAGGTTTTCACACACTGTTGCTGGTATTTTGGCCCATTCCTCCATGCAGATCTCCTCTAGAGCAGTGATGTTTTGGGGCTGTCGCTGGGCAACACGGACTTTCAACTCCCTCCAAAGATTTTCTATGGGGTTGAGATCTGGAGACTGGTTAGGCCACTCCAGGACCTTGAAATGCTTCTTACGAAGCCACTCCTTCGTTGCCCGGGAGGTGTGTTTGGGATCATTGTCATGCTAAAAGACCCAGCCACGTTTCATCTTCAATGCCCTTGCTGATGGAAGGAGGTTTTCACTCAAAATCTCACGATACATGGCCCCATTCATTCTTTCCTTTACACGGATCAGTTGTCCTGGTCCCTTTGCAGAAAATCAGCCCCAAAGCATGACGTTTCCACCCCCATGCTTCACAGTAGGTATGGTGTTCTTTGGATGCAACTCAGCATTCTTTGTCCTCCAAACACGATGAGTTGAGTTTTTACCAAAAAGTTATATTTTGGTTTGATCTGACCATATGACATTCTCCCAAACTTCAGACGGGCCTGGACATGTACTGGCTTAAGCAGGGGGACACGTCTGGCACTGCAGGATTTGAGTCCCTGGCGGCGTAGTGTGTTACTGATGGTAGGCTTTGTTACTTTGGTCCCAGCTCTCTGCAGGTCATTCACTAGGTCCCCCCGTGTGGTTCTGGGATTTTTTCTCACCATTCTTGTTTATCATTTTGACCCCACGGGGTGAGATCTTGCGTGGAGCCCCAGATCGAGGGAGATTATCAGTGGTCTTGTATGTCTTCCATTTCCTAATAATTGCTCCCACAGTTGATTTCTTCAAACCAAGCTGCTTACCTATTGCAGATTCAGTCTTCCCAGCCTGGTGCAGGTCTACAATTTTGTTTCTGGTGTCCTTTGACAGCTCTTTGGTCTTGGCCATAGTGGAGTTTGGAGTGTGACTGTTTGAGGTTGTGGACAGGTGTCTTTTATACTGATAACAAGTTCAAACAGGTTGGTGGCTGACTAAATACTTTTTTTCCCCACTGTATGTTATACTGTACAGTAATATAATAAACACTTATTCCCATTAACTACATTATTAACTATTCTTCACAGCAGTCAACACTCACATTTTCTAAGTCCAGGTTTCATTGTGTTCTCTCCACCATGTTCCACACTGTAGCGGTAAGCAGAAGAACAGACAGTCATTGAGGGATACACCTGAACTCACACACACACACACACACACACACACACACACACACACACACACACACACACACACACACACACACACACACACACACACATTATATACATTTGTCCAAGTGTGTGTGTGTGTCCACAGTTTGTGTCCTGTGTGTGTGTGTGTGTGTGTGTGTATGTCCAGTGTGTGTGTGTGT